>NW_026462713.1:0-68646 GCF_021730395.1 Mercenaria mercenaria | reverse complement strand
GATCTTAAGAAACTGAAAATACAAAACCACAAATGTATCTAATAAAAAAGGATTTAAAAATCAAATATTACAACAGATCAGATCTGTTATAAACTGATTAATACCAACCTCTCGTTAGATCACGATTGAACTGATTGACAGGAAAAGGTAAAACTTTTGAGCTAATATAAATGTAAAACCCTAGTTATTTACAGATAAAAGAATTACGCCTTTTAAGAATATTACAACAGATTTTGGCACAAATCCTAATCCACGGGGAACATGAAAATAAACATTTTCAACAGTTTGCTCTAACTCCGACATATTATGGAAATTTTGGCTCTATTTTCCACATTCTAACAAATAACTCTGACCTGATATCATCATACAAAGCACATTTTATATAACATGTGACATGATTCTGTTTCAGTTTCTTTTACAAAAAGGGCATGTACCTCATGCAAACATTAATTTTACATATCTGCCCAGTTTCAGTCCTAATAGGTTTGCCACCCCACATCTGAATTTCTAAAACTGACCGTGTAATGCGGTAATATCATACGTCAGTAAGTTCTACACAGAACTGACTTAAAGGTACAGTAGGTTTCTTAACTATTTTCTACCAACACTGATCTACCAACCGTCTATTGATACACTGTTGGCCAATTCTAGCATATAATTTCCATAATGATTTTAACAACAGCATCAACAAAAGTTCTAGGTACATGCAAAAGAGTATATATTGTATTGTGGACAATTTACAATGATACAGTGACAGTTAACTCGAAGAACCATTTCGCAGTATGTTAGCTGTCTGAGTCACCCGACACACATTTGCGGGTGGAGACGACAGACAACCCGTATTAAACAGTCTGGCCAAAAATAATTATAACAGGACCTACGTGTCTCTAATATATGATGGCTTGCCCAAAGCCATCTAACCACAAGGCTGCCTACAGAGTAAATTTACCGACACCTAAGAAAGCGCATGGCCCATCTTTGTACCTCATAGTCATGAAAAAGAATTACAACCCCCAATAGGCACCCTAACTATTAACTGCCAGACAATAAGTCATAATAATTTTGTATAAACAAGATATGAGACACACCTAAATGTTTTTATCATTTTGCGATAACAGACCAAGTGCATGACTTGCACTCGCGCTACAACTTTACAGTTAAGTTAAAATCTAAATGTTTTCCACGTTCAAACCCGAATATTTGTAACGGTCAACACAAATGGCATATCTCATTACCAATTTTAAAAACAAATTTTTTTCAGTTCTAGCCACGACGTTGTCTAGTAAAATGACAACATACTCCTACTACAATTAACAGCAGAGAGGGCTTCGCTCCATTAAGAGAGTGCTTTTAACAGAACTGTAAATCATAGGGTTGCCTAGCTAACACAAAACTATATCATCTGCATAAAGCAGAATACAGACTTTTCCACCCACCTACAACAGCATTCCTATATCAAAGGACGTCATACACTGTTAAAAATCATATATAGAGGGTAAAAAGTATGTGAGCAACCACAACCCTGATAAGCCGTGTTTACATCAAACCCACTCAATACTAAAAACTGATTTCAACGGACGAACAGGTACAGTAATACAGTGGTGATGTAAGTGCAATACCATCTTTTCCATTATACCAATAATTATGTAAAACGTAACAAAGCTTATCCCTGCTAATGAAGTCGTACGGCCCCTTTTTAAAATCAATAAAAGCCTGCAAATGTGTCGGTTTACACCTTATTTCTATCTCAATATACTACACAACGATAAATATGGTCTAGAGTACATCGTTTTTCCTGAAACCATTTTGTTCGTCTTGCAAAACATTTTTTGTGCAACCCATTTACTAAGACATCATTTAAACTGAACAAATAACAGTGTAATCATAGAAATGCAAGGCATACCCCTTAAGAGACGGTCCTAGTGATCAGCTGTGGCAGACTTTCGGAATATGGTTGATGATACTTTTATTACCCCAGAGACTTGGCTGTTGCGCGATTCAAAAGCATAGCAGTTAGAACGATACGATGCGCGGGAAAAGAAGCGCGCGGAGAACATTTGATCAAAACCTCTAGCATGAGTAGGGTTTCTCAGATTAGACACTGGAGGACTGTGACATAGCATGGGGCGTATACACAGGCAGTTCCACACTTGTCCTAACTCGAAAATAAAAATATAGTTATTAAAGCTTAAGTCCTACCTTCCCTATCACATATGTCAGGATTTAAAACATTTTGTATCATCTGAAACATGATTATTTTCAAACATGAGCTAAAACTGCCTTCCATTTATTAAAACGCATATACTTCAGAAAAGAAACTGGACCATTATAAAACAACTTCCGAAAGGATTTTCGACTTTTTGAGAAACCAACTCCAATCTTACAACAATTTCCAAAAAGCGTTGTTATCAACATTACATTTCCTTGTAATAACTTATCTTTAAAAATTACCAACAAAAAACGCTTTGCTCTTGCCTTCTCTATCAAAAATTTTCCTACTGTTAACATAAACTGACTTTTTACATTTTGTTTTCATTTCTGTTCAAACATGGTTAATTTTCGGCCATTATTACACATAACAGACCATATCTCGTGAAGTTCTTCTGACCACCAAGCGTTAGCACGCGATGTTTTCATTTTATGAGACATTATTAACTATTTATAAAGGCAAATTATCATGCATTTTTTCGTTAACAATGTCACACCAGCTATGTACTTACCATCAATATCTTGGGCCCTTTTGGAAAAAAAATAAATTACGTTAAACCATTCTCTAAGCTTCAAACTAAATCATTAACAACAGAAATAGTATCTTGTCACATAAAACGAAGTTGGTACACTTGATACATCAAACTTTGTGTAACAGATGTATTATTAGTCAATAAATTAGTATTATATCTCAGAGAATATCCCATGACAAAATGGAATGTCAGGGATCCAGGTAGGATAATACGCACAATATACCAACTTTATAATAGCATCTGAAGTACGTGTAACAGAAAAATTTACCAATTACTAAAGCATCAGGTTAAACAATAAGAATCTACTAACTGCGCAATCTTACTAGATATTTGAAGTATAATCATTATAGCCCGGCTTATAAATCCTAATATATGGCCGAAACCTTGCAAACTTTTAGTAGAACTAAAGTATATATGCTTAAAGAACAATACCAAATGATAATTGTCTGGATATGGAACACTCGAATCAGTCAACGGGAGTGGGGGACCATGAAAGCCTGGCAAAACTGTTTTTATGACGCATCATTAGGACATTTGAAATCGTACAAAATTTTGAAACATGAGTCAGCAACGTAATAAAATTTGTATCCTCCATTTCTAGAATTTCAAGTAATCTGGTGACCAAAACATAACTCTGTAGAGCTTCTCAAATTACATTAGTTTAGAAATATTAAAGATAGGTTACTTTAAATAATTGTATGATACGGATTAATTATCTAAACGACGCCATCACAAATTGTAAACTTTTACATTCTTTTTCAACAAAGACAAAACTTTTAATAAAATATGTCATAAAAAGGAGATGCATGTGGTTTTATAATTAATTAATCGATTTAGAATCTCCGACAATAAATGCCTTTTCGGTCATTTAAACTGTCCACACATACGGGAGAGCTGCCTCATTTTTGCCATTCTAATGTTTTTTTATAGACTGAAAAAAGTGAATGTCCTGTTTGAAAAGCAGTGCTCGAAATACCACAAATGACAATATTATAGTGTTTTAAATACGCATAAGTATGAGGCACTTGACATATACCGGTACATCACTCTACACCGTTCTTCATATGTTATATCAACTAACATATCGCCTGCAAAGGTACAGAGAATGTATTAATTTCGAATTAAGATCTACGTATATATTGATTATTACATAAAGCAGCTGTGATTCGTAGCCACAAAAGACTTTTAGGGGTCCCATGGCAACAACTGAAACTGTATGACAATATGCTCTTACCAAATCTTCTAGCTAATACTTAGACCTTTTTCAAATACCTTTCAAATTACTACATGCACATTTTTTTTACTCATATAGAAAAGTATATTGTTAATAAAATGTTAAAGTTACAGCTAATTGAAATATTCAATATATACTTTTATTCACATCAATACTCTCAACCCATTTAGAAGCGCTGCAAAATATCGGATCATGAAGAACTTACCTTTATTGATCTAGCTCACATTTATTGTACATTGGAGTCATTTACAACATTTAGTTTAGAACTTGCATTTTTAAAAGTGCACGGAGATAATGGTTTTGCATGACTAATGCAAGGTGACCCCGATAAGGTATAATATTCGAAAAAAGTGTGGTGTGGGTGGGGGGGGGGGGGGAGGTAAAAAAAAACAAAGACATATCAAACAGGAAGCCTACATCAAAAACGCAGCCTCCCCAAAAACGAAACCAACACATGCAGACGGCACACCAAATACACACACAACGCACACCACACACACACTCACACACACACAGCCAACACACGAGGACAAACGAAGAAACAAAGGAAAGCAATGGGGGCACCGCCATGGAACGTCTTGCAAAAACACCACTGGGGAGCCTTAACCGGTTTATGTGCGCGCCCAACCTCACTTCCTTACCCCCAACCAAGTTTCCCAAAGAACACGGGACAGTTAAAAAAAAGTAATCCCTAAGTCGGTAAGGTCATCGAATATACTTTTGACTATGAATAAAAACGAACATTTCTGCGTATCAATATATTAATGATATTGAAGCGATTTCCTTACTGAATTTCAGGTGTTGGTGTTTTTTACGCCAAAAATATTTTATTATATAAATTCACAATTGTAAGATACTTACTTTCTCAAAGCTAGCTCTTAAGATTACACTGCGGGCTAACCTGTCAAAACAATTGTGTTATGCACGTTTAATGGGTTGTGTATTAAAATTTTAAAATGTAATTACTGTTATATGTTAGTGTGACTTTAAAACACAGGGTTATCCGTATAATGAGAAATGTAGATTGCGTAATTTATTTTATTGAAATTTCTGTTTGCATTAACTATACATTGTTTAAACGTCGTCAACTTGAAGTAACGTTAATTAAGCAAAAATGTTGGGGGGTTTTAGTGGGTTTGTATTGTGCAGATGGGCCTAACATCCATCATAATCAAGAACAGGTCGGATGTCTTAACATGTCATTCATGAATTCTAAATTGAAGATGTAATGTATGTACTTGATAGTTAATAATGCTTGAAATGTTTAATGTTTTTCTTATATGTGCGACTTTTATCGAATTTAATATATCAAACTGTATTTCCCCAGTTAGATGATATACTGTGCTAGTTTGTCCTATGACCTGTGATTAAAATATTTATTAAATGTACGTTTATTTAGGTTTTCAAAGTCAGCAAAGTGCATTGATGTTGGTCAGTACCTCATTATATATGCTAAATTGCTTCTCATTATTAACGAAACCTATGTACCATTGCTATGACGTTACGAAGGCGGTACATGTTATGTTACCGATTACCAATGGAAAAGTGCATTTATGACACGACATTAATACTTTGTCATACTAACAGTCATTGCATGTTTCAAGAAGGTAACTCCCAAACTATGTAAATAATATTATTAATATTTTAAATGATTCAAGTAATAGTTAAAAATATTCATCATCATCATGGGTTAGAAATTTATATTTTAGTTATGAAATATATGTTGTTTGTTTAAATGCGATTGAATATTATCCGCCTCTACAAACTAAACACGCCCATATGTTTCATACCAAGATGTGAATACTAAATAAAGTAAATCACATCGATTTTCTAATGTATGGAATAGAAGGTGACATAACATTATCTACACCGCTTAGTATCTAATAACGAGTGCTGTTGATGAAATAAATAAAACTTTCTACCGAAGTTAGTTGGCTTTTCATAGCACTTCATAAAGTGATGCATGCTACATGTCTGCATGTTCCAAGATTGCCGTAAGTTGAAAGTTTAGCGTTAAAAAAATGTAAACGTATGCAAAACTGAATCATGTAAAATGTTTAAGAAAGAACAAACAAAAATGTTGTATGTGATTTATAAGCGGTTAGCATTTTCTATTTTGTATGTAAATACATGTACATGGGTACGGTGAAAATACGCACCCCTAAACATTTAAAAACGGTAAAAAATATACTCAAATGAACAGTAATAATCGCATCTATTTCTTAAGTTAATCAAACCGTGTTTATATCTACAAAGAATATTTATAGATGAATGCAAATGACATAAACAGATTAGTCATAAAAAAGCATGAAAAGTCCTCTGCTTGGTTGCATTCTTTGCTTCCAAAGGATCTTTTTACGGGATTTTAGTAACTATCACAACTGCAATCTTTAAGTGCCAGTGGGTGTTTGTATTTTCTGGTCCTTGGGATCTGGAGTGCAGCATCATTTATAATAGAGTTCCGCCTAAGCCGGTGCTAGGGGAGTGAGAGATGGCACATTTCATTACCTCTCATGAACAGACCGCACTCAACCTGTCTGCTATAAATTCCTCCGGTTACATGCGTGCGGTCCAAGGATCTTTTTGTACAGATTTTATTACAGAGTAATTATTGACCTATCATCCCAAAGGGTACTATACCAGAGTGTAAATAAAGATCAGCTCAGAAAAAAAAACATACTCTCACTTGCAATCTGTGTTGGCTTAGTTTTGATTTTTTATCTGTATTACTTCTTTGCAAACTATACAGATTTCAAATGGTATAAGGACATAAATTTCCTTGCGAATGATACACACATTATGACGTTACATAGAGTAATACAGTTAGATGTAATAGCCACATTTCACCTAAAATATTACACCCATTCTTTAATATAAATCACATTGTTAAAAATATATAGTATATGCTTTTTTCACTGTATTTCATTTTGAAATGGCTATAAACATTGTTATGATGTTTTATGCTAATAAGATATCGTAAATTCGTAAATATAAAAACATTTTGGGTTATACTATGCTGGCTTCATTTATCCAAGTAGTAAGAAACGCGACCTCATGCGGCCATTTTGACGCAAGACTTCATAAGCTGCTCTACCGACCGACGCGCCAACCGGTGATCGCAATTCATCACGACCTCAAATTCATTTTCCTAGCTGAAGATTGTGTATTATTATAATTCAAACATGAAAAGAAAAAGAAAGAAAAAAGAAAAGAAGAAATCCGATTCATTTCCTATTAAACAAAGAAGGCTAAAACGTAATAATTTAATTCAACAACTCACAGTTCTGACATCACAATTATTACGTATAGCGTCAACGACATAGTGACGCGCTGGAAAAAGAAACCGATTGAAAACGGCTAATATATAGAAAGCCGTCAAGGATGTACTTAAAGTCCTTGATAACGTGTTAGATTGAAATGATATACTCATTTATGATTTGCTCTAAATAAAATCATTGTTGTCGTTCAATGCGTATTACTTAGATCACTCGGCTGCGGCCCTCGTGATATAATTCCTCGCATCCTGAACTCCAACAATGATTTATTCAGGACCCAAATCACTAAATAAGAAATATTTTTCTTCAACAAATACATGTTCCGATGGTCCATAATTTATTACGTCAAAGCGTAGACGAATTACCAGTCGCGCTGAAAAGAAACCTACATGAACGGGCAAATATTTGATGCACTTAAAAGTTCCTTCGAAGCGTGTTAGAATACGAAATAGTTATCGCATTTAGTGATTGCTCTGAATAAAATCATGTTGTCGTTCAATGCTATTTATTATATCATTCTGCAACCAAATCCACCATGTTAGTATGGGGCAATTTTATTTAATGGTAAATCGCTAAAAAAAATTATATAGATTGATTTAATTAACTGCAACTAGGCTAGTAAACCTTGGTGAAAACATGTACGATATAATAATGTTTGTATTTTTCTATGAAAGATTCCACTCAGTTATTCTTTTTGTGACCACGAACCTTTTAATCTAAATACTGATACTTGTAACTAACCAATGTAATAACAGTTTTTTATAACACATTAATCCTTGCGTGTATCAGTGCTATACACTGGGCACGTTAAAGAACCAGGCTGTCTATTCGCAACGAGCTAGGCTAAGTTAGCCGGACAAGTCTGTATCTGATTTCTGATCTCTCTGTGGGGGCTTTGTCTCACTCTGTCCCTCTGGTCAGATCGCTCTGTGTCTGTACTAGTAGAGGATGATTTCGCGCCCTGTGTGGCTGCAGTTGCTGTAAAGCGCCTTTGAACGTGTTTATCATGAAAAGGGCGCTATATAAATCTGGTATAATAATAATAATAATTAATCACAGTAATGCAACAAATATGCACAATCTATTTCCATGTACCGATTACCTCCCTTTTATTTGAGTTAACTGAGGTTTTTCAGAAAAATGATATATTCGATCGTGGATAATGTCACAAAATTGTAAATAGTATTGTCTTAAGGGTTTTGTATTAAAAAATGAATATTATGTTACACACATTTTACGGTAATTTTGATAAAAAGTAAGGATTAATAGCTGTATATAAATCACAATGAATGTATTTTGTCTTTTTCTGAAATAAATGATTTATTTATATTGTTTTAATTTTGCATTCCTATAAAGATAAATTGTATAACAATTTTGTCAGTTTTCATCAAATATTATAACTACTAAGAGCATTTTTATCAAAATAACGGAAGTCGTTGTGCATGAATAAACTTGAGAGCAAACATGCTTTTGTTACTATAAATAGAAAGATATTAACACAAAACACTTAAATCTCAAAAATCTTAAATTTTTATCTAAAAATGAGCGAAATATGACGATTTAAAAAGAAACTTGCTGAAAATATCCTTTATATGAGTTGTCTGCCCCTGGCAAGAGTAGGTGCGAAAACTCAGTGTTCCATATCCAGATTTCTATTTGACATAACCTTCAATCATTTTTTGTTCATGGCTTGTCTCTACTAAAAAGTGCAAGATCGAATGACTTATATATTACGGCTGGGTAGACTGTTGAAAGCACGTATTACCTTACTGCCTTTAATCAACTGCCACATTTATGTTAATTTGTATGTTTTCAGTTCTTACTGTGAATAAAGTAAAAATATCATTATAACTTTTCCCCATAAGAAACTATAAACACATGTGTAAAATTTAGTTAAAACATGAAAATTTGTTTTACATGTATGATCAAAATAGCACTCACTGGTTATTAATATATAGTTTTAGAATTTTGCATCTGGTTTAACAGAACAGAGCATACACTTTATTTATTTTAATCTTACAATTAAAACAAAGACATGTTCTGTATATAATTCATATTGTTCAAGTTATTTGAGCCACAAAGTAAAATAATAATAAATCTGTTTCACATTTGCTTTTCACCTGCCTTAGAATGCCCAAGACACAATTCAGTATTTTTATTAAATAAAAAAAATGCCTAATAATCTAAACATCAAATGTATAAATAAGTGTTATTTAAGAAATGATATTTAGTAGAACCATATTTAGCAAAACCATTTTTGATTTATTTAAACATGACAAAAAAGTTATACGCTCATTGAATAATTCGCGACAGCACAGCCAGGGCTTTTTCTAGTGTTTTTTTTTTTTTGGGGGGGGGGGGGGGGGGGGGGGGAAAGGCCCCTGGTCAAATGGGAAATTTTCTACGCGGCAAATTATCAAAATGGGAAAAGGTATCAAGTAAATTTCGAGTTTTTTTCATTCAATTATATTTCTTTAAAACTTTTTTTTTTCAAGTTTTATGATAGGCATTCAGATACATTACAAATTCAAAGCATCCTAGTGAAATTTAGAGAAGTCATTTTTCGGGACTTTTTCTCAGACTATTTGTCTGTTGTCATGCTGGAGCAAGAATATTAGCTAACTTTTCTGCCACTGTCCACATACACGATTTTCGTCCTCTAACAATCATTTTACTAACTGATTGAAATCTATTCATTTGATTTTTAACATTACATCTCTCTTATAGTATCTTTAAAGAAACACAAAAATTTTAAATACTTCACTTCCAAACATTTACGTAATTAAATAGTGCAAAACATGATAAAACCAGGTTTCATTACCTTCTACAAAATAACTCATATAAAGATATAGGAGTAGTGGAAACTCCACATGTTACACAACATGACAAAAATGAAAATGTTGCAGGTTCGGTTTAATTGAGCCCGTTCATTGATGGTAGTGGAAATGTCGCATGCTGCCGTCAACGCCCTCTAGGGTTTAGGATAATTTCTATTACGCAAAATAGAACTGGTTACTAGGCTAAATTATAAACAGTTTGCACATCTTTTCACATTTTAAAAAATAATGTTTATTAATATACGGGCTGCAAAATTATTAATCATTATTATACTTTTTCTTCGTTACATATTATTCAAACTCTTTGTACTTATATAATGTAAATAATTTTCTAACATGTCCCACATATGTACTATTTCTCCAGTATCAAAACTGCATGGCAATATGCTATATAGATATGAAAAGAGATGTGTCAGCAAACTGATTTCTATAATCTACTGTATGGACCATGTGGTACCAATTAATTGATGGCCATTATTAATTAGATTTATCATAATCTTCTCAGTACCGTTAAAACCTTATTTAATGCTGGGAAAGAGATACTTTCTGGAACATTGTACCTTGTGC
Source organism: Mercenaria mercenaria (assembly GCF_021730395.1). Classification (NCBI taxonomy): domain Eukaryota; kingdom Metazoa; phylum Mollusca; class Bivalvia; order Venerida; family Veneridae; genus Mercenaria; species Mercenaria mercenaria. The sequence goes on along the minus strand of NW_026462713.1, from coordinate 57,992 downwards.
ATAGGACTGTATAGCATAAAGCTGTTTTATACAGCATATTACATATCTTATCATTTTTAGCATTAAGAACTTTACATCAGTAATTAAGAATACAACTAATAATTTGCAGCGACAAAGGGGTTATATCAAGCTCACCATAAATCATACAATTTGGTGTGCTTCGCTAAGATGAAGAACGAGTTTACAATATTTAAGTTGAAATCTATCAACAATGTCAACGTTTTCTATACCCCATACCTCCAACCCATGCAAAACGATAGAAGCAACCATAATATTAAACAAACTTAACTGCATGTCAACAGGAAGTGCCAGTTAAATTTATTTGCCTTTTTGATAATAGGCTTGATCAACCAAGTGCCATTTTGTCAGCTAATTGTAATTCTTGTTCACTATCAGCTAGAATAACAGTATCATCTGCATATAAAAGCATAAAAAGTCTAAGAAAAGCTTCTATATCTTCATCACTTAACACAGTATTAACATTATCAGATAAAAACGGAAGACCATATAACGATAGGACAAAAACTCGTTTAAATCATTCAAAAACAATGAGAATAACACGGGCGATAAGTTTTCACCCTGAAGGACACTAAACCGACTCGCAAATGTCTGATAATTTGTTATTAGATTACAAGATTTAGCTTTTCCATACATATCATATATTATTTTGAAACAAATACCATCTATATTGCAACTGAGTAGCTTCTGCCACCGTTCACAGAATCGAACGCTTTCCTATAATCTATAAATGAACAATATAACTTTCATTTCTGAGCTAAATACAAGTTGATTAACATTTTAAAGAAAATATATGGTTGACTGTACTATTTTCTTTCTAAATCAAGCCTGCTATTCACAAAGAATATTACATTTTTTTCTAAAAAAAAAATCTAATATTTAACACAGAAGTAAATAATTTGCCAAAATAGCTAAGCATTGTTATCCCTCTGTAGTTATCAGGGTCATTCATATCACCTTTATTTTTATACAGTGGTAAAATAATTCCTCTTATCAAGATTTCAGGAAACATACTAGCATCTAATAATATATATTGAATATATTGAAAAACTTACAAAACAGATGAAACATATAGACATGAGAATGTTTTAAGTACTCATTCAAAACCTCATGAAACAAAGAGGTTGACTTATTGTTTTTTAACTAATTAATAGCTTTTTGTATTTCACTTTCTGAAAAAAGGTGCATTTAATTCTTCATTATAACTGTTTATATTTTGCAAGTCAATATCGACAAAGGGGGCCTCCGTGGCCGAGTGGTTAAGGTCGCTGACTTCAAATCACATGCCCCTCATCGATGTGGGTTCGAGCCTCACTCGGGGCTTTGAATTCTTCATGTGAGGAAGCCATCCAGCTGGCTTACGGAAGGTCGGTGGTTCTACCCAGGTGCCCGCTCGTGATGAAATAATGCACGGAGGGGCACCTGGGGTCTTCCTCCACCATTAAAGCTGGAAAGTCGCCATATGACCTATCATGTGTCGGTGCGACGTTAAATCCAACCAATATCGACAAAATCATTATTTCCACCAACAAGGTTTTCGTTTAATTTAATTAAATGTTCATAAAAGACATCACTAGAAATTTTACTAATAATATTCTTCTTATATATATAGTCTCCTTATTCCCACCTTTCGGTGATAAATATTTATAATGCATGTATACAATTCATTTCTTATCACAAACATGTTAAAACAGAAAACAGGAAAAGTATGAGTATAAAATAGAAAATGCATTTATAAACGTATTGAACAAATTTTGTTCTTTCCAATTTATTTACATTTCGTTAATTCTTCCTAATTCTTGATATCATTTATATCTTCATTTACACTTCGTTAATTCTTCTAAATTCTTGATATCATTTATATCCTCATTTACACTTCGTTAATTCTTCTAAATTCTTGATATCATTTATTTCTTCATTTCGAGTTTACTTATGGTAATTCATTCGGTATACAAACCGGCCTATCAAACTGAAATTTACGACTTGCAACTTGCATCCTTTATAAATATTATTTATAGGGTGTAGGTATGGGCACCCGAACAGTCACTGGTATTTCAGCGGGATTCACACGGGTTCTGTGCCTTGTTTTGGGGATTATGTGCGATTTCATTACTAAGCCAATCCTTTTTTAAATTCTTCAACATTTCAAACCTTCATCTACATATGAAATTTTGAGTTGTATTTATCATAACAATATAATGATAATAATAATAATAACTTTATTTAAGAGGATAACATATTTGGCTATAGCCAGTCTAACTTATGGTCCTCTAACATAATAATGTAAAATTCATCCTAATATATACAGTGAAGTGAAAGACATGAATAAAAAATGTATTATGAACAAATTAATTTTTAGTGGCATAAACAGTATGTAGTACAATGAACAGAGATTAAAATAAGATAAAATTATGTACAAGTGGTGAAAGAATAAATGTTATTTGTAATCCGCCCACCAAAACCCTAAGAAAAGTACAGGAAAGCGTTGGATTACATTTAAGGAAGTAATATTGTTATTATGTAACATATGTAATAACAGATGTAGACAAAAGAATAAATAATAACACGTGATATAAAAATGCGAACATTGCAAGGCTATTACACTTTTCGATAAGACATGAAGGGAGATAAAAATGAATAAGAAAGAAAAAGGAAAACAAATAAGAAAGAAGAAAAAATAAATGTTGTAACAAAATTGTCATATGAATTATACATAACTAATAAGATAAGAAAAAAAATGAAAACGAAAGCAGTGCCACCAAGTAAAGTAAGTAAAGAAAAACATCAAGAGAAAATGTGTTGAGAATAATGAATATATATATTTTCTTATAAATGTATATAAGAATGGTTTTTCGTGAAACTTACAATGTCTGAGAACTCATGAATGCAAGGAATGAACAGTATACACCTATGAATGATATTGTGGATGGTGATGGTCAGAGAAATGGAATGCACAAATCAGGAAATAAGGAAACGAACGACCATAATAACACCCCCTGAGGCTATCTTACCCCTATTGCCGGATACCAGTGCTGAAAGCCTTATATGGTACGTCCAGACGGGCTGCATATAGAGGTTTAAACCCCCTGGTTAATGGTGCCATCAATAATTTTTAAAAAAGAAACAATACTACACACTACCCCATGGAGCCTGTACCAGCAAGTATAGAAAACATGTAAATTAAGTTTGAATTAATTGAATAAAAGCGAGATTGTTTACATAGTTTCATTTAAAAGATACAGTTTAAGGTGTTTTTTAAACTGAGTTTCGCGATTTCTGATTTCGTAGGGGAGTCCATTCCACATTCTGGGACCACCAACCGATGATGACCTATCATATAATGCTGTTTTAGATCTAGGAACTTTGAGATGTTCATTTGTGACCGATCTTAAGGTTCTATTTATAAGTTAAAAACATGTGTGATAGGTCAGTCGTTAAATGCTTGACAGCCACCCAAAGTCCCTGAACACGTCCGCCGAGGGTGTCCTAATGTCAGCTTTAAGGTTTATCCTAGCAGCACGTTTTTGAAGTTTGGACAATCTGTCTATTTTGTAGGCAGAAGTACCACCCAAACGACACAACCATAATCAAATAGAGAAGAATGTATGAATTGTAATATACAGTTAAAGATTCTCTTGGAACATAATTATTTAGTGAGTAATTTGAGTAATGTTATCTTACGTGAAACATTGATGCACAGTTGATCTATCTGTTTATTCCAATTTTATTCCAATTTAAGTTGTTATTAATATAGATTCCTAACAATTGTTGAGTTTCTACATGAGGTAATATTTTATCATCATATGAAATATCAATTTGTGGTGTTATTGTGGGTTTTTTTTGTACAGTACCTAAACTCATGACTGATGATTTTTCCACATTAACCACTGTATTGTTTTCACTGCACCATTTATTGAATTCATATGCACTACATTGTATTTTTTAAGTTTGTTGCGACAACAGTATAGTCTTTATTATGGGTGTGTATCGTTGTGTCATCAGCAAACATATCGGTATCATAATTATTCATAAAAAGTGGTAAGTCATTTGTAAAGCATTTCGGGATCCGTTATGGTCGGAGCTATGACGTTTGATGCTAATTTAAGTATTTTTGGGCTAAGACCAATAAAAGCTATCAAATAAGCTTAATTTCCTGTATAAGTACAGCAGCACTTTAAGATTTTTTCGATAAGAAATAAAACACTAAATTTCTGACGAAAAAAAAAAAGGTTGTTGGCCAAATTAGCTCTTTTTATTTGGCCATATAACGCTACTGATTGAATAATACTTGTTATATATATATACTCTTTATTTCCACTTTTCAGTGATTATAACATATATAACAACTATTTACATGTACATGAGAAAACATGAAACAAATTTAGTATAAACAAGGAATACATAATTATCAAACATGTGTGAATAGAGTTCATTATTATAGTATTGTTTCGATATTTACACAGCAAAATCATATACATATATCAAGATGCAATGGCATACATTTAACACATATATCAAAAGATGTAATCTTAAGTGTATTTCTTTTTCACAAAGTCAGTACCTTAGTTTATTTGAAATGCAATAAATATATTTTCAGCTATTGTTTATTTCATGTATTTTGTAAATATTCGCACTAACTTATATTTGTCTTCGCCAGATAGCGGTTACTTCGAGTACAAATATGGTATAGATACATTGAATTATGTTGCATTTTGAATGACGTTTCATTTAGGGTCACGGGTTTATTCATATTCAGCCGACATAGGTGCATATTATTGTTAAAAGGCCAAAGTTTACATGTCTCTCGAGGCTTCCTTTTGGTTAAGGGAAAGAAATAAGGTGCATAACTCTAACTTCACTTCAACAGTTTAGAAATAAAATACAGAGTTTTTGATCTCCAAAAAGTAAAGTAGATACTAATACCTCTCCAATTACTGTCCTGCATTTGAAAAACGGCTGCAATTTTTATGTGGCATTACCTCCTACGATGTTTATATAATCAGCTCTCTACTAGTAATGTAATTATTTATGTCAACAGTAATAAATACTGCAAAGCCGAGATATTTTAACACAGTTTTATTTATTTATTATTTGTCAAATTTAGAGACCACATAATTCATAACATTAGTACATTATCTGATTGATATTATCTACTACATATCAAAGAAAAGGATACAACTCCAGTACGTTGTTAAAGGGCTATATTCATAGACTTTTCTCCAACTCCTCTCATTGAGTGCACTCAAATAAGTTGTCTAACGGTCACGTCTTTACTCAGGAAAGATTCGATTTGTATTCATAAAGATGAGTGACAGTCGAGTCAACTCCCGAGAGTGAGTGATTGCTGAGGGAGGTCCTAGGGACACTTGAGTGTTTCTGAAATATCAAAATGCAAGTTTAGATGATGAATTTACAATCTTTAATTCATTTGATGGTATAATAGTGTTGTGTATGTATTTAAGGCGAAGATACACATTTGTGAAAGTTTTTGGTTTTTTTAAATGTTCTTTTTAATACATTTTGTAAAGGACAAAAAAATAGACATTAATTAATGCAAACTATTTAAAAATAGATACAGGCAAATTAAATATAGATCTACGAAACAGGCTAATGGGGCTCATCAGTCAATCCTGTATGAAATTTTACGCACGTCAATGGCACGGATTAGAGACAGAAAATGCTCAATTTTTCCAGGCGGAATTCAGTTTTTAAGGTATCTAAATAAAACAGAGATTCCGCACGTCATCGGTCAGGAAAATTGGCACGGAATATTTAAATTAGCAGGAAAAAATTCCGTGCGGAGCAGCTTTACGCACGTCATTGGGCAGGAAAATCGGCACGGAATATTTAAATTAGCAGGAAAAAAATTCCGTGCGGATTCCGTGCGGAGCAGCTTTACGCACGTCATTGGGCAGGAAAATAGGCACGGAATATGTAAATGAGACGGAATTCAGAACAAAATTCCGTTAGGATTCCGTGCAAGTATTTTACGCACGTCATTTTTCTAGACAATTGGCATGGCCCATACGCTTATTGGACCGACAGTAGGGCATCCGTGGCCAAGTAGTTAGGTTACTGACTTCAAATCACTTGCCTCTCATCGATGTTGGTTCCAGCCTCACTCAGAGCGTATAATTCTTTATAGCGAGTTCGAAGAGCAGGCCCAAAGGGCCTGCTCGAGAATCGAGCTTTACGGTAACGCAAGTATACTTTCACACTTGGTGATGGATTTGAAAAGTTTCGTCGGAAGTTTTAAAAAAGCGCACCCTAGCGGACTGGTGCTCACAGGAAGTACCTCTTTCTGGAGTGAATACAGAACTTCATTCAATTGCTAAAAATTATTCATCATTTAACAATAATGAAAAAATGATTTCCAGTTGTTTGAAAAAAATATTGTTTTCATTTAAAAGATCAAGCATCGGCCAGAAAATGGAATAATGTCATAATAAGCAAAAAGAAACGGGAACGCGGTAATGACGTCACCGTGACACCGGCTTCCCATAAATTTTGCAACGTATGACATTCACTGTTATAGGTATGGTGACACTAAATGTAGACTTTTCAGTGAATAGGTTCTCCTGAGTTCTTGTGACTAGTGAATAGTTTCTTTGTGACAAATAAATGATGCATAATATTTTTATATAAATCCGATTTCTTTGAGCTCGCTTTGAGGCTTTGCCTTATTTCATATTATAATATGCTGTTTATAATATATTCTAACACGGCCAGCGAATAACCTACATACATGTTGAGCAAAATCTATCTCGGGTTATTCTGCAATAAACCACTCGCATGCAATGACGTCAAACGATCCAGGTGTGTAGCACGGTTGAAAAAAGTAGTTACCATTTTTTTCTAGAACTGTTGATAAGTATGTCGTGTTAGAATCGAAATAACAAGTTCCAAAGTGTGATTTATCTTAGAATAACCCTAGTTTTTCGTTCTTATGCGAAACATAATATATGCATAAGAACTCAAATCACGGATTATTCTACGACAAACCACACTTGGGAACTTATTATTTTTTAATTAAACAAATAAAAGTATTGCTTATTATAATATAATACATTAATTAGATCAGATCTCCGAAAATGAGGCGGAATTTTGTAGAGTATTGAGCTGCAGAAATCCGCAACAAATCTAGTCAATGTGGAAAAAACTGCGGAAATTGGGAGAAAATCAGGTATCGGAAAAGTTCTCCAATCAATGCAGAATGCGGAGTATTGAGCCACTGAATGCGGAAAAACTGTGGAAATTGGGAGAAGATCAGATATCGGAAAAGTTCCGCAATTAATGCAGAGTATTGAGTCACCGAATGCGGATAAAAATGTGGAAATTGGGAGAAAATCAGGTATCAGAAAAGTTCTGCAATCAATGCGGAATGCTGAGTATTGAGCCAAGGAAATCTGCAGCAATAAATCAGAATGTGAAGATTTAGCTGCGGAAATAAGAGAATTTTCATTTCTAAATATGACAAGCTTTAATTAGAATGAAAGTTTGATGACGGACATGGAGTGGTCACAATAGCTTGCCAAATATATTTCGCTGTAATGTGAGCTTATATTATATTCAAAATCTTTAAAATTATGTTCTTTATTCAAATTTAGTTGAATATACTTTCACACACAAGCTCATACAATGAAGCATACTAATGCCTGAAATTTAATTAATTAAAACATTAAATGAATTAGAAATAGGCACAATTATGCAAGTAGACATTAATCTGATGATAAATACAGTAGTCTAAATTTATCTGAAACACAAGATTATTCTAAGCAAACGTTCCAGCTGTATACACTATCACACTCGGCAAATGGATTCATGCTGCTTTGTAGAACAAAATTCACATCCTTTTAATGTCAGAACAATGTGAATGCCTCCAATAATTAAGTTGTTGTGAATTATTCGTAAAAATAGTTGAATAACACAATTAATAGTCAGATGATCGACAAAATCGACTAAAGTACTTAAAAGGTCAAGTTTTTTCACTAATTACAATTTTTTTTTAATTATGATGAAGATGATACCGGTACTACTGACGATTCACAGTGACTGTTAATTGTCAGATTTATTTATCTTCTTGCATCATGGCAATAGCTTGCATTTCCACTACTGTCCGTGAACAGGCTCAATCAAACCGTACAATTTCGACTTTGTCTTGTTGAGCAACCTGTGGAATTTCCATTTTTCTATTTTAAAATGTCATTCAACAAGTTTTCTAGATCTGTTGATCTTTGCCGGATTTATGTCGACATTTGGGAATATATCCAGCACTGTGAGTTATCTGAAAAACAAATAAAATTTACAAAATCAAAGTGTTAAATATTCCTTAGAAAGCATTTTAACATGACTGCGGAGATTTCATAACTCCAGGCATCACATCTATAATAAATAAAAGCATACACAGTGGTGTTTTCCCCGATAAATTAAAAGATGCTTACGTTATTCCAATTTTTAAAAAAGGGAATAAGCAGAATCCAAGTAATTATAGACCTATCTCAATTTTACCTACCATATCTAAGATATTTGAAAGGCATATTGGTTCACAGTTGCAATTGTATTTCAAAAAGACAAATATATTGCACACAAAACAATCGGGTTTTCGTCCTACACATTCATGCCACACTGCTTTAACACTTTTAATTGATACTTGGTTGAAAGATGTTGACAGTGGTAAATATGTAGGGTCCGTATTTCTTGATCTTCGAAAAGCATTCGATCTTGTCGACCATGAAATATTACTGCATAAACTAAAGCTTTATCACTTTACAGATAACTCACTGAAATTATTTGAATCATATCTGTCGAAAAGAACTCAGCTAGTTAAAATTAGAAATTTATATTCTAAAAAACTGTTTGTAAAGTCTGGAGTTCCACAAGGCTCGATTTTAGGACCCTTACTATTTATATTATATATAAATGATATGACACTTATATCAGACACTATTAATATTGACATGTATGCTGACGATTCCACTGTGCATAAATCCGACACTGACATTTCAGTTATAGAGCAAGAGCTTCAAAGTAATCTTAGCCTCATTAACACATGGTGCAAAATTAATAATATGTCATTACATCCGGAAAAAACAAAATGTATGCTTCTAAGTACAAATTATAAAACGAAACAAGCAAGGAATCTTGAACTGTTTATCAATGGAACGATAATTGAAAATGTAACAAGTCAAAATATTCTTGGAATCTGTATAGATAATAATATAACGTGGCATGCACAAGTTCGCAATGTTGTGAATAAACTTAACTCAAAGGTTGCACTTTTAAAAAGAATTTCGTACTTTTTGACCGATGAAATGAAGATGTTATATTATAATGCATATATTATATCAACCATGGACTATTGCAGTACTGTATGGGGGCTTGCCCGTAAATCAGATACTGATAAAATATGTAATATACAAAAGAGGGCAATTCGTGTAATAACAAAAAATCGTATCGCAGGTAGCTTGTTTAAAACTCTGAATCTGCTCACTTTTGAAAACAGATGCAATTACCACATGGCTGTACTGGTTTTTAAATGTGACCATAACCTTGTACCAAAATATATGTCTGAATTGTTATCTTTTGCTCATAACGATAGATATAATCTTCGTTCCTCGACTCGTAAAGATCTTTCTTTGTTAAAGCCACGAACAAACTACTTGAAACAAACATTCTCATACAAAGCCACACATTTATGGAATTCCATTCCATCAAACATCAAACTTCAAGATAATCTGTTAACGTTTAAACGAAAAATTAAGGATTATTTATTACAAGAACAACGTTACTAATACTGAGATTTTTATTTATTTATTTATTCATTTTTTCCCCCTCAAATCTTCATCAATTATCATGCATTTTATGTCGTATAAGGTAGCTTTTAAACTTTATGATATTGATGGATGAATGTACATGTATGCAAAATAAATTACACTGATTTATTCTCCTGGTAAAATCATTTCAAATCGAGTTTGTTTTTAAAGTGTGTTTGTCATTAAAATTGTGTTACTGATACTCTTATTGTTGTAGATACTGTGTTTTAACATTTATGTAGAAGGCCATATTGGAAATAAGTTGTATGTATACTATGTACTCTTAATATGTCACCTTCTTAAAATAAAGTTATTATTATTATTATTATTTATAGAATAAGCCTGAAATTACAGTTAAATGTTAGATCATGTTAAAGGTAAATTTAAACTAAATTTGTAAATTTCAATCGTGTGTAAAATTTTGATAAGACTGGGGAGAATACTCAAAATTTTGTAGGGGCTACAGCCTGTATTCAGATTTCAGAAGCAAATTCAAGTAAACAAAATCAATGTGTGCTTAAAACAGGAAATGAAATAATAAAAAAAAAAACGACTTAATTTATCATATTTTGATTCCCCCCCCCCCCCCCCCCTCAAAAAAAAAAAATACGTTTGAAAATGGGGGGCCGAAAAGACCAATTTGAAACCGCCAAGGGGGACGAAGTGACCAAATAGGGGACGAGTTGACTGGGGGACGAGTTGACTAGGGGACGAGTTGACTGTATATCATTTGTTGTGGGCCTACTTTACAAATGCGTGGCTCTGGGGCTTTGTTTTTTTTCCCCAAGAAGTCTACCCTTACCTATATTCTTTTGATTCCGGAATTAAGTCGCAGGATTTCTCAACGAATGAATTTTTTGGTCAGCGTGGTATGCTAATACAGTACCACAATTTGGCACAAACATAGTTACAGCAAACATCTCACAAAATTTTTAAAGATGGCGCAAAAACTGCAGCAGCTTTGGAAACCAATAGAAATAATCGAATCAGTTGACCCTCGGTCTTACAATAACCAATCAAATATGCAAATACAAAATGGTCTCCTGCGATTGCCAACTTGTGAATAATGTGACAGGTAACCAGCAACTTCCTGTAAAGCTGATTGGCTGATCTAATAGCAATCGGGAGACTGTACTTTCTCAATATTTAGGCGTTTTCAATTAAAACTGGCAGTAACATATATGAAGTTTCATTTTAAATGGTATAGTTTTACTGCAGTTCTTGATTGTATTTATATGTAAAGTTGACGCAAGTCCGAAAAAACTACACGTAAATGTTGTCTTACGATTTATTCGTCCCCGTTCAACTCGTTCCCATTTTGACAGTTGGTCCGACTCTCCATGTAGAAATTTACACATACTGCCTTTTAAACTTTGTTTTTTTTTATACAATGCTTACAAAATAGTTAAAAACAAATAAATTGGCAATTTTTATTGACTATCCTAGCTTTTCCGAGGAATACATGATCATTTATTCATTTATTTTCTATGTCATTTTTAGCATACTATGAATTTGAAGAATAATTAAAGCTAAGTCATACTCACCACAACATTGGCATCACACCTAATAGTTAAGTTTTTTGATCAAGTCTGCTTTTTGAAAAAAAAGAGAACTTTTGAGATTTATAATTAGATATGTGCCAACATTTACTCCAAATGTGTTTAATATATCTTGTAATATCTAATTGATTTACAAAAAAAAAATCATCTGAAGAAATGTCAAATTGTCTGTTTTAAGATTTTTTTTAAGCGAAAACAAATTCTAAGTCAAACTTTTTTCTAGAAGTTAGAAAATTTCGAAGTCAAACTTTTGCCTCTCACGAAGAAACTAAAATTCTAAGTCCAACTTTACACCTCTGTTTGTCTTACATGAAATGGTTGCGCCTGGTTCTTGTCACATAACAACCCATTATGCCTGGTTTACGCCTCAAAACCAGGTGTAATACGTCTCATTATTTCATAAGGGTCACTGGGTGGTTTAAAACATGATTAGTTGGAGAAAAAATGGATCTTTGAGTAAAATCAATTGAAATATGCCTCTTCTTTGGAGCCTTTCACACAGCACCCATTTGATAAAAACAGCACAATTGCTGTTAACAACATCTACAACACACATCAAAAGAAAGTATACACATTAGAAAAAACCTATGTATATCTAAATTTTTAGAGATATCTGTGATATCTAAACAAAGAAAAATATTCAAGTGACAAATCTTGTGTGAAACTGCTAGCCAGATTTTACAATAATTTTACTCAAATGGTCCTTGTGTGACCCTCTACCAAGATTGTTCAAAACATTTCCATTAGTCAGCAAGCCAGTTAAATTTATGTCACAATTTTTTTAATTTCTGAAAGAAAGTTAATGAAACTCTTTTCATTCCTAAAGAGGTCCATCAACATTTATGCAAAAAATATCTTGTAATATTTAATTTATTTAAAAGAAAAATCAGAAAAAGTAAAATTGACCACTAAGTTTTTTCAAAGTATAACTCTATCTTATGCAATAGTCAGAGTCAAAATTTCCGCAACTGAAAATGTCAAAGTAAAACTTATCAGCATTATGAAATTGTCAGAGACAGAATTTCTGCAACTAAGAAATGTTTAAGTGTCATTACTCTGCATGTTTTCCGTAAAACAAAAATTATTTTCCGCAGAAACTGAAGGTTTCCGGACTTTTTCCGCATTTTCTCCGCTTCTTGAAATGCAGTGCGGAAATCTGAGCTAAGGGCGATCAAATATGGACTAAAACTTGACTAGATTTCAAAGTAATGTTTTTCATTATTCCTTTGTATCCATACTTCATTTTACTCTTGTTTTGGGGCTTGTAGGAGTGTACAAATTTCTAAGTGGAAAAAGTCCGTGTTGTAAAAATTGTGCCAAAATCCGTCTATAAAATTCGACTAAGTCGAAAAAGTCCGTGTCTACCAAAATGACGCGTAGGTTGCAGCAGGAAAATAATGAGAGTTCGCACGGAAAACTAAATTTATCCGCACGGAAAAATGAAAGTCTCCGTACGGACTCCAGAAAAAATCCATGTCCGTGTCAATTTCACACGGAATATTGCAATTCCTGCTCAATTCCTGCCCAAAGACGTGCCTTTTCCAGGCGGATTCCGTCTGGACTTTTCGTACAGGATCCATGAAACACACGTCCTAGTAACAAATATTATCATTTAACAAGCCTAGATATCCTTAGAATGGCCAGCACATATTTATGCAATCTCGCCAGGCATATATATGTTTTTGACAACACAGAAAATGACGTCACTCGACCTTCAGCTATTTCCGGAAGTAAAGAAAATGAAAGTAGAAATGCTAAACTTGAAAACGAAAGCCGTATTTTGATTCGTAAATAGTCAGGGGTCACGCGCAGCGTTCACCCAGTCTAAATGGGGGCAAGGGACAGTAGATTTGAAAATTCCACATATCTGCGCTGATACCAATGCGAAAAAGATCATAAAAATTTTGATGAATTTAAGGCAAGTGTTGAGCGGATGTATTGCATATACTTAGCACTTCATTGTGTGACATTTTCAGCCTGCCGATTCTGTTGCTTCTGTGATAAAAATGAGTAAAACGCCGGTTTCAGGACACTAAATTTTGACGCAAAAATGGCCCAAAATGCACACCTTACGCGACCTGTACCGTATTATCTGCAAATGACTGACCTAAAACACATGTATTTTTTAAAGCATGTTACCAGACGACAATAATGGTGGGAAGAAAAGTGTCTCTTAACCGTTTACTTTTTTTTCGCAAATTTGAGCTGAATCTGGATGGATGGATGACCGTTTCCATCCCGTCTGACTTCCGTTACCTCAGGTAAGATTTTAGACCCGACCGTCTACACGGAGCTAGGAAAATCGATTCGAGCACATATTTATTTTACACAATAATTACTCGTACGCAGAAATCCTTAGTTCTATAAACATCATAAATAACCAGTTGAATATATATGCCTGTAAAGTACATCTGTCTATTTTATTTAAAAAACGTACCCGGGCCAAATGCGAAACTGGCCCCTGCCACTAAATGTATGCGCGTGGACTTTTTTTTTTTTTTTTTCTTTTTGCTATTGGGGAGTCAATTTTCAGCACTTTCTAACGAATTGAAATTACATGGGCTTTAGTATGGCATGTCAGCTTTTCATCTACGAAAAGATATTTGAGCTCGGGATAAACACAAATCCCACAGGGGTCCGTAACGGACCAAGGGTACATTGATAATTTTGGAACTTCATCAAATCGCTCGAAAGGTCGTTTTTGATGTTGTCTGAGAGTGTCAGTATATGCATCGGATGTAAGATATAACCGTATTTGAGAGCTGCAGACCTAGACATTTCGGAAATATTTTCAAAATAAATTTCGCTTAATAAATGTTGATTCTACGGAAGCGTGAAAGGACCATCAGACGCTAATACGTTTTATTACGGTAAGGCTGTGGAAAGGATATCGGAAAATTAAAAAAATATAAACATTCCCTCCAATTTAATGTGTCATCAAAACAAGAGGGCCAAGATGGCCCTAGGTCGCTCACCTTAGAAACACACCATAACAGTGTAAACATGTTTGACCTAGTGATTTCATGGAAACAAATATTCTGGCCAATTTTCATTAAGATTGGACCAAAAATGTGGTCTCTTGAGTTTAAACAAGTATTTCCTTAGATATGACCTAGTGACCTAGGTTTTGACCCCAGATGACCCATATTCGAACTTGACCTAGATTTTATCAAGGCAATCATTCTGACCAAATTTCATGAAGACCAGTTGAAAAATACAGTCTCTATTGCATACACAAGGTTTTTCTTTGATTTAATCTAGTGACCTAGTTTTTGACCGCAGTTGACCAATATTCAAACTTGACCTAGATTTCATCAAGGCAATCATTCTGACTTAATTTTATGAAGATCAATTGAAAAACACAGCCTCTATCGCATACACAAGGTTTATTTCTTTGATTTGACCTAGTGACCTAGTTTTTAAACCCATATTCTAACTCAATCTAGATTTTATCAAGACAATCATTCCTACCAAATTTCATGAAGGTCAATTGAAAAATACAGCTTCTATCCCATACACAAGGTATTTCTTTGATTTTACCTAGTGACCTAGTTTTTAAACACAGATAATCCATATTCGAACTTGACCTAGAATTTATCAAGGCAATCATTTCTGCCAAAACTCATTACGATCAATTGAAAAATACAGCCTCTATCGCATACACAAGGTTTTTCTTTGATTTGACCTAGTGACCTATTTTTTGACTCAAGATGACCCATGTTCAAACTCAATATAGATTTTATTAAGGCAATCATTCTGACCGAATTTCATGAAAATCAATTGAAAAATACAGCCTCTATCGCATACACAAGGTTTTTCTTTGATTTGACCTAATGACCTTTTTTTAAACGCAGATGATCCATTTTCAAACTTGGCCTAGATTTCATCACGGCAACCATTCTGACAAAATTTCATAAAGATCAATTGAAAAATACAGCCTCTATCACATACACAAGGTTCTTCTTTGATTTGATCTAGTGACCTAGTTTTTGGTCCCAGATAACCCATTTTCAAACTTGGCCTAGATTTTATCAAGGTAATCATTCTGACAAAAAATTCATGAAGATCAGCTGATAATACAGCCTCTATCGCATACACAAGATTTTTCTTTGATTTGACCTAGTGACCTAGTTTTTGACCACAGATGACCCATTTTCAAATTTGGCCTAGATTTTGTCAAGGCAATCATTCTGACTAAAATTCATGAAGATCAATTTAAAAATACAGCCTCTATCGCATACACAAGGTTTTTCTTCGATTTGACCTAGTGACCTAGTTTTTGACCCCCAGATGACCCATTTTCGAACTTGGCCTAGATTTCATCAAGGCAATCATTCTGACAAAATTTCATGAAGATCAGTTGAAAAATACAGCCTCTATCGCATACACAAGCTAAATGTTGACAGACAGACGACAGACGACGGACGACGGACATCGAGCGATCACAAAAACTCACCTGAGCATAAAAATAATATTCACCGAACCGCATTCGAAAACATTTATTTCACAAATGATTTAGTTGTAATGATTGGGATTTATGCGGACTGGCTTTCGGAAAACACCAAGAATTAAAGGCCTGAGTATTATTTAGTTGAAATAAAATTTCAATTTCAGCGAAAAAAACTCATGTATTTTTAAGTATAAATTTTATTCTACTTATAATACTAATATTAATAATAAAAATAACAATGATTATACAGATGAGTAGACGGATGGACATTATATAAAACAAATAGACCGACTGACAAACATTCAGACAGGCAATAAAACGGCAACTTCCGACTTGGCAAATAGATCTGCAAAATTAACGATCAGCACTTTTGCATACCTTTGATGTTATTGTTATATATACCGTTATAATCCTATAAATATATTACAATGAAACCTATACCTGAGTTGCCCTTCCGAAAGTTAAGATTGAGTGGGATTTATGAATATGACATTCGACCTCCACTCACACTCCCACAAGGTCTACTCGAGGCCCACTTGAGTGATACTTACCCAAGTTTGAGTCAAGTGTGAGTTTGAGTGGCGACTATGAATATGGCCGTAAGCCCTTTTCCGCGGCTATTCAAATTCCATTGTGTGATTGCAATAGGTAACACTTAACGGCCACGCGCCACACTTAAGCACACAAAACCACAGGTATTTTATATATGGCCAGTTTTTCAACTCTGGCACTAACGAAGGGTTATACTTGTAGTAGTTAAGTCATGGCTAAACCTTGCATTCCACGTGGATTTTTACTAAAACTCGGCGCGTATATTTGCGAAGTATTAGCTTAGCCTTCGTCACTCACTATAAACAAGTTATACATTCAGCGAAGCGTCTTAATTACCTCTGTTTAACATGTACATACAATTTTATGTTTCCCTTACGTTTTATATATCTACCCGTGTAACATTTTATGCCGCCACCCGCGGAATATGGCGGCATATAGTGACTAGACTGTTCGTCTCTCCGTCCATCCCTTGGATTTCAGTTGATAACTTTTGAATGCTTTGACGTAGGAACCTCTAAAATGAAAAAATATTAATGTGTTTATTTCCAAAGTTAAACTTTGCTTACACATTAAGACATAAATTTGTTCTTTTCTGAAATAAATATGCTAACAGATCGTTGTTTGAAAGGTGGATAATTTACACACCATCTTATAATTCATCAGATACATAAACGTCCCGATACGGAAAGCAAGAAGTTTATCTAAAATAAATAATTTAAATAAATGCCTATTACACATATTCTGATTTTTTTATCTCTCTAGTGGTGATTCTAATGTACATGTAAACATGTTAAAGATGCGGTTCAAATATAATTATATATCCATGGGTCATATTTTGACAAATAATCAAGGTGACACTTTCTCTTAGATCGAACAACTTCATCTTTGTGCGTGTCATTTTTTAAATAAAAACTCCTGTATATAGCTAATCCCTCGTTCCTTCCTTCACCATGCATTTGCAGTGCCGAAATTCAAACCAATTTAGGAAAAAAAGAGCTAAAACAGATAAATAATTATGATCTATTAAAACATAAATTGACTTGGGCATAGACATTTATCTTTAGATCACAAAGTCGCTGAAAACGTCTAAAGTAACCGAGTCGTCTGCTGGGATATTACCCCCGCATTCGGGAATCTTCGGAAAGTAGGAACCTCAAACTTGGTAGGCAGGTTGGTCGTGACAAACAGACAGCCCTTATTGACTTTGAGGTCGGTTGCTTAAAGGTATAGGTCGTGTTGACCTTGAGCTGAAAAGCAGTTTCCAATTAATGACTGAAGATTGATTTTGCCTACAATATTCACAGGTTGATTGCCAGTGGTCAGATGCTGACTGACCCCTATTGTTTTTAGGGTAGTAGTTCATAGTTATAGGTCGCATAAAATTGGAGGTCATTATCTTCTTAGAGAGTCTGTTCTGTAACAATATTCTTTAAAACAATATTGTATATATCACAATTATATTACTGTTCCGATGTTACTTCACCATATGCATTTTTCTACAAACATTTCGACGATATGTCAAAATAAAATGTGAAGAAAACTTTGGTGTAGATACTATTATCCAAGCGCCAGTCATAACACTTCCATGGTGTCAACCTGTATATTTTTCCAGCTAATCCAAATATCTAAATAAGTCATTGCCGACACCGCTTAAAGTAGAAAAATCCAAACGAAGGTATAACTTTTCACGTGTCCCGTTATTAACGTGCTGACATATCTGACACGGCTTAACTCGCGGTTTAAGTCATTACTAGATAGATGAAAAACTGGCCAAGTGACTTACTTTTTTTTCGCCCAAAAAAACTTCACGCAAATCATTATACAGCTATACTACAAGTTTTCAGGTGGACAATTTAGGCCCTTCCTCAAAATAATGTGTTTTCACAACCGTATCTGCAAACTTATTCAGCAAATCCCTTTTCAGCTTTTCAACAAGCATAGACTATGAAGTGTGTTGTACATGTCCGAACTAATTGTAGTTTACGACAGTTCTAATAAAATGATAATTCTGCGGCTGCACAGGTTTATTAATAATTGTCAAAATATGTAAATCGTGAGACATCATCTTAAAACATGGAAAAACACAGCAAAATATGTAAATCGTAAGACATCATCTTAACACATGGAAAACACAGCAAAACAATATTCAGGCTTATATTATCATGCAGCAACAACAACAACAACAAAACAACTTGATAAAATTAGATGTTTACGTTACGGACAGATATATCCTTTAGAAAAATTGTCACCAGAATCTGCAACCTGAAGCATATTATTTTAATACTCTGCTATATTTTCTTAAGCGTTTTATCTATGTAAACTATCGCTTTTAGAATTATACAAATAATAATAAAAAAGAACACACGAAACTTTCTTTTTGTTGAGGTCATTGATCTATCAAGTCTTATCATTGAAGGTCTCGTATATGTTGCGTTACAGACATACCAAGGGTAATTTTTACAATACATAAAGGAGAATTTTTCCTGTCACTGACATTCCTATCTTTCAACAATAAGTATGAATATGGCATACAATTATCTGCACATTTTCTTAAACTTCAGGCTCGTAGAAAAACAACGTTTTAAGAAATTCTATTTGATGGATGAGGTGGGGACGACCTCACGCACCTGCTTATCAGTTTTAATGTGGAATTTTTGGGGAACTGAGAGGTCTGAACTGTCAGTACTGACGAAATAGAAACAATAACAGTAATCTACAGATGAGTTCTCAGGGTGTCAGAAAATACAATATATAATGCATTGAATGGATTCCGACATATTTATAACTTATCACACATGTACTAATCGTTAATGGAAACTTGAAAACAGAGAAATTTTATTGCCAGGGCTGTGACAAAATTGTTGTGAAGGATTTTCATTGAATAGAAAGCTTTCAAATACATAACGATATTATTTATTGCTACATATAAGATTATTTCATATTTCATTCATGTAACTGACCAATACAATATAAGACGCATTTCCCTATTCGATGACACACTAACGCTGTATTTATCACTGACGCCAGACCAGAAAGAAAATGCCTCTGTACATGTTATACCCTGCCCCTAGGTATTCTATAAGAACCATGGTCGTGAACGGGAAAATATACTAACCCGTTTCAATCGCGCATTTCATACCTAAAACACGCAGTGGGGTAAATGTGTACTATGGATATCAAACAAGAGGTAATTTATCTTCCATTGTGTACCGGTCACATTTTTTCAATACATCTTATCTTAGAAAAACAACGCGTAGTTTATAGTAATTTCAACATTACACAAAAAACTTGCTTAAACTTCTCTGGTGAAGTTCCGTTCTAGATTACAAACCATTCTGATTGGCTGTTGTAAAAATGTATGTCAATCGTCATTTTACTACACGTGTTCGCTAAAATGTGAAAATGCAGCAAAATGTGCAAAATGAATAAAATATACAGAACAGATGCAGACCAATGTACGATTTCAAATTAAAGATCATATACAAGATGAATTTCATTCATCATTTCGAGTTTTAGTGTAAAATTGTGATTTTTTTAAAATCTGTTTTTGTTTGTTTACGTTTCGCCAAACATGTGCGTACTGCCGTGACCTCTAGACCGGATGTTCATTAGGGAAGTTCAAGCAAGTTTTTTCTGTAACGTTGACGAAAGCATAAAATATGTTGATAATCTCAGCAATATGGAATATTGGGACAATGTGAGTGGTGCACGATGGAAGATAAATTATCGCTTGTTCAATATACTAGGTACCCATTCACCGAACTGCGCGTTTAAGTTGAGAAATGTACGATTGAAACGGGTTAGTGCACTTTCCCGTTCATGACCATGGTTCTTATAGAATACCTAGGGGTAGGGTATAACACGTACGGAGGGATTTTCTTTCTGATCTGGTGCCAGTGGTATTTATTATGGGTGCAAGTACATTTATTTTAGAACGTTCGGATCGATTCTGTCTCAAACATATGCACTCTTTCCCAAAGGGAACATCAACTGATTTTACGTTGTGTGCCTTGAACATGACTTCTACAGAAACGATCATAGAACACAAACAGTTTCTCGGTCAGTTGTGTAGACTTTCGAATTCGTACTTAGCAAAACATGTTTTTAACATTAGGCTTTTTCATGACATTAACCACGACAATCAAACCCAAGGATTTATTCCAGACATATGTCGGGTTCTACACAAATACGGACTAAACGGTGTGCTTGAGACTTACAGTACTGAAGGTATTTTTTCCACCAAAGATTACTTGGGGGAGAATGTTGTGCGAGTATGTTCTCGCAAAACAGAAAATAGACTCGTTCAATAACGTTACAGGTCAGTCACATATATTGAAACCTTCATTGCCTTAGGGGGAGAGTCCATGTTTTTTTGTGGTCTATGTCGAAGAATAACCCACGATTACTATCCGTTTGTAAACGGTTAATGCTTACATTAAGGTTACATTTCTAGAAAATATGTATGTAAATGCTCCAAATGTGATTGTGTCAATGATGATATTGTGCTTCATTTGATATGCTACTGTTGTAAATATTGCAGTATTCGTGAAAATATGTGGGACAGTATAATTGTAAAACTTGGGTACAGTGCATACAGAACGTTTATTCAGTTATCCCCAACAGATCAGTGCGGGTATCTGCTAGGTTTGGCTGTTGAAAATGATGGAAATAGCTTGAGATATTTCAGCCTTGTTGTTTCATTGTGCAAAATGTTTTAAAGGTGTGGACAGAGATTTAAATTGTATATTCACATGTGTCTTTCAATTCTTATGACATACCCGTAGATATATATATATAAAAGTTCAATTTCCAAGGAAAAACAGCAGTAGACTTCTGAGTTTTTTCAATAATTTTACCTGCACAAGGATTTTACTGACTTTATTAAATATATATTATATTATATCATAGCATCGCTATAGTAAATGTTTTCTAGCAAATGCACATCATTGGTGGTCTAGTACTTTCAGTTCCATTGACTAGGCTGTCGATATTGTGGTGTGAAAGTATTTGCTATGTTTCTGTGTTGGTATGGCTTTAACATTTACACGTGTATATATAGAATACTGGATTTATGCCTTTCGATACTTTCGAGATATATGTTATCTAAATATAAGTCCAACTATATGTGTGTTTTTGTTAGAGCTAAGTAATTACATTTAGTGTTATGCTAGTTTGTAACTGTATTTGTAAGTGTTGTATTAATTATTTGTCATTTTGTATTTTTGTACATACATTTGTATATAATTATGTTGTACTCTCCATTATTTGGGGAATAAAAGATATCTTTCTATTAATTAATAGCACTGAAATACTCTTTTCTGGGAAACACAAATATATCATATTCATGAAAATACTTAGGACATAAAAGTTTGCATAAAACGACAACTGTCAGAATAATTTGTATATTTAATATATTGATAACGTAACACGTAAGCACATATAGTGCTTGACTCCCTTTTCAGGTTGGCATTGCTATAATTATTGTTGAATTGCTGTAAATAATAGAAATTGGGTTATTTATGGCTGATTTGGGTTCATTATGTGGATAGCTGGATCCCCAGCATCACACATTATGTCATATACAAAATTAAAGGGAACCAGATATTTGATAGAGCAAGTACTCGTTGTAAAACGTTATGTTTAAATTTGGACCAGTCAGAAACAAGTTCTAAAAATAGCACGTCTGCTGGGGTATAAATAGGTAGATGGATGACGGAGAAGGCATTCGGTATCCGGCGGTAGAAGAAGACACATCGAGGATTCAACTAATAATTTATCCCAGTACCTTGATAAGGAGACTATTGCAGTTACCCTGTCAGGGCGGATAAATTATTAAAAAGAAGACTTTGGAAGTTTATAGACTAAAGAAGAGTTGCAGAATTTCAATAAGGTTTCGAGCTATAGGGCCAGCGCATAGGAGTTTTACCTTAAGGGTAGTTGAATGCTATATACGATAGCATATATAGGCTGAGCATCGGGAAGCTGAGACAGAGACCCAGAGTTTGATAATCTACTGAGATAGTAGGAGAGTTCCAGCTTATAGACGGTTCAGCGTTATTGGCGAAGTACAGCCAAGGCATCGGGGATATACCTATATGGTAGTTGAATGCTACATATGATAGCATATAGGCGATGAGCATCCAGGAGTCAGGGCAATCATATAGAGTTTGAGAGGACAGAGGCCGAGCATCTATGCGATTGGACTCGTATGTTGTTGATTCAAAGACATTGTCTGACGGGAACTTCAACAAAAAGACCAGTCAAGTATAGAGTCTCCAGCCTATAGGAGTTTGAGCTAAACATTTTAATTGAAGATTGTTAGTTTGAAACATTTAGTGATTTGCCTGATCCCTGAAATTGTCTAGCTCATAATAAGAAATCATTTACGAATCATTGGTACACGAATCATTTAGGCAAGGTAGCCAGAGGAAAATTCTATATATGAGATATTTGGTCTCACCAGCTCTACGTTTTAACAAAGGACATTCTACATCGTTTGTCAGCTAGTCTAAAACATAGTCACCTTAGCGATTGGACCTAAACCATTGTTCAAGATACTAAAGGCGTAGGCACTTCCCTGGGTCATATAACCAGTATCCTGACAATTTGGGGGCTCGTCCGGGATCCATATCCAAGGAGGTACAGAGACTAGTGGTTTTAACGTTCTGTTGGTGTACCAGAAAGCACAGTGACTGAAGATAGTCTGAGTCACATATAGTCTAGCTTTAGAGATAGTCTCATCTTAAGGTTTCAAGATGGACTACAATAAATGGGTAGCGATGGGTGAACGAATGGGCTTTTCGGGTACAGAGCTGAGCGATTATGTGGATAGGAAAGAGAAGGAGTACACGAAACGTGAGGAACGTATGCTTAGACGAGATGAGGACAGAAGGAGGTTTGAGGCTCGAGAAGCTGAGAAGAAACGACTGTTTGAGCTTGAACAGGCCGAGAAATTACGGCATTATGAGGAAGAACAGGCAAAAGAGAAATTATTTGAGTTGGAACGTTTAGAAAAGGAAAGGGCTTTAAAAGAAGAAGAAAGAACTTTAAAGGAGCAAGACTTAGATTTGAAGGAACATGAGCTGCAAGTCCTTAAAATAAAAGCTGAAGCCGGAGCTTTAGGCGCTGATAAGGGTGCTGAGCACTTGAGTAGTAAAACATTGTGGCCAAGGCTACCGAAGTTTGAGGAAATTAAGGATGATATGGATGCATACCTAGAACGCTTTCAGCGGTTTGCAAAAAGCCAGGGATGGAAAGAAGAGACATGGGCTGTAAGTCTCAGTTCATTACTTACAGGAAAAGGCCTGGACGTATACACAAGCATGCCTCCAGACCAAGCCAATGACTATACGGCATTGAAGAAAGCAGTTTTGAAGCGTTATCAGTTGAGTTGACAATACGTTTGAAATGCTGAAAGACCTTATGATCAGAGAACAGTTCATCCAAACTTGTTCCAAGGACCTTGCTTTATTCTTAAAAAGGAAAGAGTTGCAAAGTCGAGAGCTGAGATTACACAGTTGGCATAACAATACACTGAAGCTCATGGTGGCTCTATCACATCTAACCGGATGAATAGAAGTAATTTGTCATGCAGCAAAGAGCCACAGCCTTCGACCGAGGTGCAGCCAGTGTCTCAGCCTACACAAAGAGAAAAGCCAGCTTTTAAGAAGCCCATATGTTTCATATGTGATAAGGAAGGTCATATAGCACGAGAATGCAGATACTTATCCAAGAGGAAAGTGAGCGGTGCAGCTTTAACTAGTGGGGGATCCTATGAGGAAAGACAGAGAAATAGGCATGGAATGCAAGAGTCTACACCCACAGACTGGAGAAAGGAAGGCCAAGCGCAGAAAGACAGACAGTCGGATGACAGAAAAGTTGCAACCTCAGTTATAGCAATATCATTAGATGACGAACGGTTAAAAAACTGCATAGAAGATGGACGACTTATGTTAGCACATGGAAAATCCATTTCGGTCATAGCAAGCACCTGTACCATTGATTCAACAAACGGTGAAAGGAACTTGATATTGAAGAAAGGATATATAGGTGATAAAGAAGTTCATGTTTTGAGAGATACAGGGTGTGAATTGGCAGCTGTCAAGAAAGATCTTGTATCAAAGAATCAAATGTTAGATAAGATGTACCTTATGGTTGCGATCGATGGACGTTCAAGGACAGTTCCTGCAGCAAAGATACAGGTTGATACACCATATTTTAAAGGTTGTGCCGAACATGATATGCGATTTGATAATCGGTAATTCAAAAGGAGTTTCAGATAAGCCAGACATAAACTGGAAAACACGAGATGAAAGACAGTCCTCATCCGGCGAAGATATTGCTGCAACTGGGATGACGGAAACCCAGCATGCAATAAATGTGGGTATTACGGTATCCTCTGAGGTTTGCGAAGTCAAAGAGTAAACGTTTAATGTTGAGCAAATGAAAATTGCTCAGAAAGATGATGAGACGTTAAAGAAACTTAGGACTTATGCTACAGATAAGTCGAAGCTGAAAACAAAAAGAGGTTTCAGATTTCATTATGAAGTGAGGAAAAACGTATTATATAGAATCTTCGAGGAGAAAAAGGGAAGAGTTGTTAAACAGATAGTAGTCCCAACCCAGTTCAGGAGAAGTGTTATGGCATTAGCTCATAAGTCAATAGCCAGGATACACTTATCAGCTAAAGAGACACTTGATAAAATACGAACGAGTTTTCACTGGCCAGGCATCACAAATGAAGTAACAAGGTTTAGCCGGTCATGTGATGTATGCCAGAAAGTACAGACTGACCTGGCATCAAAGAGCAGTTACGGTAGACATGGTTTGCATGAATAATGGCATCATGATAGAACAGAAAGAAACTGGAGACAATCTGATGACAGACCAGAGTCGCACAATTGTAATGATAGAGGATTGAACCGATATTATGAGAGGTCATCTATTAAGTATATGAACAGAGAATCACGTTGGCCTAACAGAAAGGGCATAGAGAGAGATATTAACAGACGAGATGATAGGGGTTATAAAGACCATGGCCCAAATAAATCTGAGCATAAGAAGTCATGGAGACAAAATGACATGTGAAATGATCTCGGTAAAGGGTTTATACGTAGGTCTGATAGAAGCTATCGTGTAAAAGGAGGTTTTGGTGATAACAATTATTATGTCAACAGAAAAGATGACAAGTACTCTTACAATCAGAGAAATAAATGAATATCATTCATGATGATAGTAAAATAAAAAGGTCAGGAGATGAACTTTGTATTATATTCTTGAAATAATATACTTTATGTTGATTCTTTTAGAGATGTTTAATCTTTGATACTAATCTAATAAGTATATTACTGAATATATGTTAATGATAGCAGTGATACATGATTTGTAAAAATCGGGAAATAGTAAAAAGAAAAGGAGATTTTGTTTTGTACACAAATTATTCCTTAAAGTATTTTCTTGAGAAGGGGGCTATTGACAGAATACTTTGTATATTTAATATATTGATAACGTAACACGTAAGCACATATAGTGCTTGACTCCCTTTTCATGTTGTCATTGCTATAATTATTGTTGAATTGCTGTAAATAATAGAAATTGGGTCATTTGTGACTGATTTGGGTTCATTATTTTTTTTTGTAATATATTTTTATTTCCAATACATACAGCACATTTACAACAAATACAATTAGTGACAGTTTATTTCTTTTCTATATTGATATAAACAAAATACTTTCTTAATTAATCTTCAAATATTCATTTTATTTTTATTATATATGTCTATATTATTAGAAAAATGTGATAAAAAAAGGAGGAGAGTAAAAAAAAACAACAACAATAATTAAAGGAGAGAAAGGAATAGAATGAAAAAAAATAAAGAAAAATGAAGATTTGGATGTTCTCGATAGAATTTGTATACTGTTATTGATAGAAAAAAAATGCATTTTTTAGCTCATACAAAATGATATTAAAGACAGCTCATATTATTTCTCCAATACTATCAAAAACTGACCATTTTTGCCTGTGTTGATCTATTTTGTTATGTATTGTGGCTATTTCTTGTTCTATTTTAATTCGTAGTTTCAAATATAAAATAAAATTGTCAAAGACAGGTAAGAGTTTTCTATTTTTCACCTGAAAAATATAGGATTTCATTAAAAAGATCAGAAAGTTTATTACATTTCTATTTTGTCCGCTTACTAAATGACCAAAACTGATTATTTCTAGATTAAAGTATGCTGAGATGTTTAAGGCACTTAGGAAATCAGTTAATCTATTCCACATATGTTGAACATATTGGCATTCCCAAAATAAATGCTCTTGACTTTCTACATGCATGTTACAAAAATTGCATAGACTTGAATTGCTTAGTTTTACCTTTAACAGATACTTATTAGTGGAAATAAGACGGTGAATATATTTGTATTGAAAACTTTTCAGTTTTGAGTCTATAGTATATATTTTTCCATTTTATTTCTTCTTTATCTAAAACATCTTCCCATTTGGCTACATTTTTTAATTTTTGTTTCCCTTTTTTCTTCATTTGCATTTCATACAAAAACTTATTTGGTGCTTTTGTTTTAGACAGTGCTGAAAGTAAAGATTCATTTCTATCATATACTATGTTACTCTCTTTCATCTTTACCTTTATATTTTGTGGTATGCATTTAACTAGCTGATGATACTTTAAATAATCTATATTTTCCAAATCATAAATATACTTAAAATTTTGGAAGGAGTAAAAACTATTTGACCTATAGTCAAAGAAGTGTTGTATATACTTAATGCCTTTTTCATACCACTCTTTATAGAAAAATGTTTGTTTTTTATGCCCCCGAAGGGAGGCATATAGTTTTTGAACCGTCTGTCGGTCTGTCGGTCTGTCAGTCTGTCGGTCTGTCCGCAATTTTCGTGTCCGGTCCATATCTTTGTCATCGATGGATGGATTTTCAAATAACTTGGCATGAATGTGTACCACAGTAAGACGACGTGTCGCGCGCAAGACCCAGGTCCGTAGCTCAAAGGTCAAGGTCACACTTAAGACATTAAAGGATAGTGCATTGATGGGCGTGTCCGGTCCATATCTTTGTCATCCATGGATGGATTTTCAAATAACTTGGCATGAATGATTACCACAGTAATACGACGTGTCGTGCGCAAGACCCAGGTCCGTAGCTCAAAGGTCAAGGTCACACTTAGACATTAAAGGATAGTGCATTGATGGGCGTGTCCGGTCCATATCTTTGTCATCGATGGATGGATTTTCAAATAACTTGGCATGAATGTGTACCACAGTAAGACGACGTGTCGCGCGCAAGACCCAGGTCCGTAGCTCAAAGGTCAAGGTCACATTTAGACTTTAAAGGATAGTGCATTGATGGGCGTGTCCGGTCCATATCTTTGTCATCCATGGATGGATTTTCAAATAACTTGGCATGAATGTGTACCACAGTAAGACGACGTGTCATGCGCAAGACCCAGGTCCGTAGCTCAAAGGTCCTAAACTCTAACATCGGCCATAACTACTCATTCAAAGTGCCATCGGGGGCATATGTCATCCTATGGAGACAGCTCTTGTTTTATTTTATTTTTATATCTGAGTTGTTCCATATGATTTGATGACTTACTTCTGTTTCATTTTCATTATCTTTTATAGATTTCCATGCTAATAATATGTCTTTTAAGAAAGTATTTTCTTTGCATATCATTCCAATGTCATTTTTATGCCCCCGAAGGGAGGCATATAGTTTTTGAACCGTCTGTCGGTCTGTCCGCAATTTTCGTGTCCGGTCCATATCTTTGTCATCGATGGATTGATTTTCAAATAACTTGGCATGAATGTGTACCACAGTAAGACGACGTGTCGCGCGCAAGACCCAGGTCCGTAGCTCAAAGGTCAAGGTCACTCTTAGACGTTAAAGGATAGTGCATTGAAGGGCGTGTCCGGACCATATCTTTGTCATCGATGGATGGATTTTCAAATAACTTGGCATGAATGTGTACCCCAGTAAAACGACGTGTCGCGCGCAAGACCCAGGTCCGTAGCTCAAAGGTCAAGGTCACACTTAGACGTTAAAGGATAGTGCATTGATGGGCGTGTCCGGTCCATATCTTTGTCATTCATGCATGGATTTTAAAATAACTACGCATGAATGTGTGACACAGTAAGACGACGTGTCGTGCGCAAGACCCAGCTCCGTAGGTCAAAGGTCCTAAACTCTAACATCGGCCATAACTATTCATTCAAAGTGCCATCGGGGGCATGTGTCATCCTATGGAGACAGCTCTTGTTGTTAAGATTACTTTCAAATATTAAAGATCCTCCCATTTTACATATTATGTTTTCATAAAACAATTTCCATGCTCCTTTGTTGTTTTCATCATTTATACGTTTAACCCAACATGCTTTTAATGCATTCAGAAAATACTTGAAATCCGTCATTCTTAAACCTCCTTCATCATAATTGAGTGTTAATGTATCTCTCTTGATTTTTTCTGGTTTATCATTCCATATAAATTGAAACATTGCTTTTATTATTTCATTAATTTTACTATCTGAGAGTGTTGGTAGCACTGTAAGCGGGTATATTAATTTCGGTAGAGCAAAAGTCTTTATAACTGTTACTTTGCCGATGAGTGTCAATTTTCTATGTTGCCATTGTTTGAGACAGTTTTTAAAACTATTTATCTTAGGTTCCAGATTATTTCCAAGGTTTTGTTCATAGTCATTCGAAAAGATCATTCCTAGCGTTTTTGCTGATTCCGATGTCCAAATAAATCTATTTCTATGTTTAGTTTTAATATTTATGTTTTTTAATGATCCAACTTTTAAAACAGTAGATTTATCAGTATTAAATTTTAAACCCGATACATTTCCAAAATCTGTTATAACATCAGTTAGTCGTTCAAAGGAATTTTCTGTTCCACTATTAACGAAGGTTGCATCGTCTGCAAAAAGTGACTGTTTAATCTCTTGCCCATTTATTTCTATACCTTTTATTAATTTGTCTTTCGCAATATAATTGCTTAATATTTCCATACAAATTATAAATAGCAGAGATGACAGTGGACATCCTTGTCTTACGCCTCTTTCGATTTGAAAAGACTTAGACATGTAGCCGTTATTAATCACTACACATGAAACATCATTATAAAAAAGTTTTACCCATTTTATGAAGCTTTCACCAAAGTTCAAGTGCTTCAGACTTTTAAACGTAAGTCAGCAAATAGGAAGCCCTGGTAAATTCTTTTTGTTCAAATATTAATCTGACATTTTCCCCTATATACCTTCCTTTGATGAAACCTGTTTGTGTACTTTCTATTATTGTTTGAATAACTTTTTTTAATCTGATTGCAATTGCATTTGTTGCAATTTTGTAATCCACATTTAGCAAACTTATTGGTCGCCAGTTTGATAAGTTTAATAAATCTTTTCCTGTTTTTGGTGATAATGAGATTATCCCTTGTTTCTGCAATACTGTTAAATTTCCCGTTTGGTAAGAGTAGTTTAGTGAACTGATGTAGTATTTTTTAAGTTCATTCCAGAAAGTTTTGTAAAATCCGCTCGTAATGCCATCTGATCCTGGACTTTTTTGAGTTTTCATTTCACTTAATGCATTGTAACATTCTTCCTCTGTCAGGATACTTTCACACACTGTTTTATCATTGTCACTTAATTTATTAATCATTGGTTTGAAGAAGTCTGAGCTATCATAGAAATTATACTTCTTCTTATATAAGAGTTTATAAAATTTTTCTTCCTCTTCTAATATCCTTTTTGAGTCTGTTATTTCATTTCCTTCTATTTTTAGCTTAAAAATTGTTTTTCTCTCTGTATTTTTAGCTCACCTGAGCAATGCTCAATGATAATATTGATGAATTCTAGGCCGAGTTCGAAAATGGGTCATCTGTAGTCAAAAAGTAGGTCACTAGGTTAAATCAAAGAAAAACATCGTGTATGTGATAGAGGCTGTATTTTTCATCTGACCTTCATGAAATTTTGTCAGAATGATAGCCTTGATAAAGTCTAGATCAAGTTCGAATATGAGTCATCTAGGGTCAAAAACTAGGTCACTAGGTCAAATCAAAGAAAATACTTGTTTTTGCTCCAATTTTAATGATAATTGGTCAGAATATTTTTTTTTCTATGAAATCACTAGGTCAAACATGTTTACACTGTTATGGTGTATTATGGTGTGTTTCTCAGGTGAGCGACCTAGGGCCATCTTGGCCCTCTTGTTCTTTTCCAGACGTGCAAAATATTTACTGTTTTTTTTCGTTTCCTTCAATATTGATAGCTTTACTTCTTAATATTGCTCCGTTTATTCTTTTATCATATATATTTTCAAGTTCTTGTTTTTTTCTTTTAATTTCTGTGGATATTTCATCGCTATCTGAACTACCACTATGCAATTTAGATTCTAGAGTATCTATTTCTTTGACTTAAACTGTCTCATTTTCTTTATCTTTAAGTTTTTAATAGGTTGCATATTTTATTGTCTGATTTCTTATTTCCCCTTTTATTAGTTCCCATAATGTATTTGGATTAGCATCTTTATTATTTTCAGTCAAGCTACATATATTTTCTTTTATTTTATTTTGATATTCTTTATCAAGGAGTAGACTATTATTTATTTTAAAATATCCTGGTCCTCTTTTATTTTCTAAAAAATTTATACTGATTTCGACCAATGAATGATCTGATTTATAACCCGGTTTGATATTACAGTTATTAATTAGGTTAACGAGGTTATCAGAGATGAGAAAGTAGTCTAATCTGCGTGGTTTTGTATTTGAGTGCCATGTGAATTGTGTTTTATGTGGATTAAAAAATCTCCAACTATCAATCAGATTACATACCTCAATTAATTCATTTATGATTTTTTCTGCATTTTTTTATGTGTTTCAAGTTGTCCATTTTTTTTTATCTTTATTGATATCGATAACTGTGTTGAAGTCTCCTCTGATTAGTAAATTGATGTCATCCATTTTTAGAATTTTGGACTCAATTTTTTCAAAAAGTTTTTGATTATCTTCGTTTGGACCGTATAAATTAATAATGACTATTTCTGTTTCATTTACAACAATGTTAACAAATATCACTCGTCCAATAATTATTTCCTCATGACATAGTATCTTACCATTAAATGTACTATTAAAAAGAATTGCCACTCCCTCACTGTTACTACTATTTCCACTAAAAATAGCTTCTCCACCCCATTCCTGTTTCCATGTATCAGTTTTGAAGGGGGTTGAATGTGTTTCTTGCAGGAGACAAATAGAATACTTTCTACACTTCAACCATTGAAAAATTTGCTGTCTTTTTTTGTAGTTTCCTAACCCTTTTACATTAAAGGTGCATATACTAACTGCCTCCATGAGAAATTTATTAAATTATAACAGTCATTTGATTCTATCGAGAACATCACATATTGCATTAAAGATATCATTTTATGACAAAAAAAGAGATGAGAAGGAGGAAATATATATTTTTATATATATCTATATATATGGGCTGCCAATGCTTTCTTATTTTGTTCAATAACACTTAATAAGCTAATAGTTACAACATTTTACTACTAATTTGTTATAATGCAATGTTATCGACTTTTATACAATAGAAGTGGTTTAAAACTTTTACTAGTCTTTAAATCACGAGACTCACGTCGTAGACTTACAATTTGGAAACCTTACTTAACTGGTAACCTTCTATTTAATACTGAAATCATAACTAATAAGCTACCTATATGTGACATAAATGTTTTAAGACACATTCTATTATTAATATATTTAATCATACTATCTAAAAGTCGTCCTATAATGGTAGACTTAGCTGCTCTTTGGTATCTAATTATTAATACTAGTTCTTAACTAATATGACATCTATCTATAAATAATAAACATAGGTTATACAAAGGGTGGTCTGTTTTCAAATATAAACACAAATAAAAAGACCCCTTCATAGTTATAATTGGTAGACTTAGTTAATATTGTTTACTTTTTTCTTGATACTGAATTATAACATCCTCCAACAATAGTCTATTATTAGTTTCAAAAACATTGCATTATATAATAGTACTAAATTATATTGTAGCTTTCTAAAAGAAATAGATCTTTTTGTCAGGCTGGTAGAAAAAGGAGACTTAAATTGTTTGAACATACTGGGAAATAGAAGTCACAGTTATATACTGATAGACTTTGTTAAGATTAGTTTCCTTATTGTTAAGAGATGATTCATAACCACAAGAAACAACTATATGTGTCATAGATATACAAAATTCAGTATATCGTAATTTTCAAATACATTTACAAAAGACAGTCAACTAATTTGTTTCAAAACTTTAAGTTATGTACTACTAAGAAATCATATTATAGCTTTCTAAAAAATGGATTTTTTGCGAAGATGGCAAAAAAAAAGTAAATATTTCTTTACTAATATCCTTCATATACCATTTTTAAGACATATTTTTACAACAAATCAGAAAAAAGAGTCAATATACTGTCAAAATAGAAATGAGCATAAAATATGCTCCCTTACTCACAATGTATAACGAATATATCTATTTTCTATCTTATATATACCATTTTTATGATAACTATTTTATACCTAGACGTTTTCAATATCTATTTAAAATTAGTGATGTAGAACCTAGCGCTCTAAAAAATTGTTTCTGTACTGTCAAAACTAAATGTTGAGCATCAAATTTGCTTTACAAGTATCTTACTTTTACTGCTTTTCAGATATGTTCTTTATAGCAAATCAAAAATGTTAATGTATTGTCAAAGTAAAAAGTCGAGCATCAAATATGCTCCATTACTCAGATTATATACTAATATATATTCCTTGTCTAATATCTTACATATACCACTTTTAAGATATATTCCTTATAATAAAAAAAAGTGTTCATGTACTGCCAAAATGAAAATTGCGCCTTAAATACGCTACATTACTTGAATTGTTTTACCAAATTTATTCATTGTCAAATATCCTACATATACCTCTTTCAGAATGTGTACCAAGCATATTCCTTTACAAATATCTTACATACTACCATTTTCAAAAATATATTCCTTACAACAGGTCAGAAAAAGTTAATGTACTGTCATAATGATACAATGTGTTCTTTTACTTAAATTGTATAACATAATGTATTCTTGTCAATTTATCTTACATGAAACACTTTAAGATAATATTCTTCCGAGCAGGTTAAAATGCTATTGTACTGTCGAATTAATTGTTGAGCATCAAATATGCTACATTACTAAAATTTTATATTAGATATATATTCATTATCAAATATCTTATAAGATGTTATTCCTC
The DNA here is from genome assembly GCF_021730395.1 of Mercenaria mercenaria. Classification (NCBI taxonomy): domain Eukaryota; kingdom Metazoa; phylum Mollusca; class Bivalvia; order Venerida; family Veneridae; genus Mercenaria; species Mercenaria mercenaria. The sequence continues at coordinate 24,284 of NW_026462713.1, read as the reverse complement.
ACAACAATTCAAGAAGCATTTATGTACTATCGACTATCGGGTTCATTATGTGGATAGCTGGATCCCAGCACCACACATTATGTCATATACAAATGTTAAAGGGAACCAGATATTTGATAGAGCAAGTACTCGTTGTAAAACGTTATGTTTAAATTTGGACCAATCAGAAACAAGTTCTAAAAATAGCACGTCTGCTGGGTTATAAATAGGTAGATGGATGACGGAGAAGGCATTCGGTATCCAGCGGTCGAAGAAGACACATCGAGGCTTTTTTATGACATTAACCAAGACAATCAAACTCAAGGATTTATTCCAGACATATGTCGGATTCTACACAAATACGGAGTAAACGGTGTGCTTGAGACTTACAGTACTGAAGGTATTTTTTCCACCAAAGATTACTTGGGGGAGAATGTTGTGTGAGTATGTTCTCGCAAAACAGAAAATAGACTCGTTCAATAACGTTACAGGTCAGTCACATATATTGAAACCTTCATTGCTTGAGGGGGAGAGTCCATGTTTTTTGTGGTCTATGTCGAAGAATAACCCACGATTACTATCCGTTTGTAAAAGGTTAATGTTTACATTAAGGTTACATTTCTAGAAAAAAATATGTATGTAAATGCTCCAAATGTGATTGTGTCAATGATGATATTGTGCTTCATTTGATATGCTACTGTTGTAAAAATTGCAGTATTCGTGAAAATATGTGGGACAGTATAATTGTAAAACTTGGGTACAGTGCATACAGAACGTTTATTCAGTTATCTCCAACAGATCAGTGCGAGTATCTGCTAGGTTTGGCTGCTGAAACTGATGGAAATAGCTTGAGATATTTCAGCCTTGTTGTTTCACTGTGCAAAATGTTTTAAAGGTGTGGACAGAGATTTAAATTGTTGTATATTCACATGTGTCTTTCAATTCTTATGACATACCCGTAGATATATATAAAAGTTCAATTTCCAAGGAAAAACAGCAGTAGACTTCTGAGTTTTTTCAATAATTATACCTGTACAAGGATTTTACTGACTTTATTAAATATATATTATATCATAGCATCGCTATAGTAAATGTTTTCTAGCAAATGCACATCATTGGTGGTCTAGTACTTTCAGTTCCATTCACTAGGCTGTCGATATTGTGGTGTGAAAGTATTTGCTATGTTTCTGTGTTGGTATGGCTTTAACATTTACATGTGTATATATAGAATACTGGATTTATGCCTTTCGATACTTTCGAGATATATGTTATCTAAATATAAGTCCAACCATATGTGTGTCTTTGTTAGAGCTAAGTAATTACATTTAGTGTTATGCTAGTTTGTAACTGTATTTGTAAGTGTTGTATTAATTATTTGTCATTTTGTATTTTTGTACATACATTTGTATATAATTATGTTGTACTCTCCATTATTTGGGGAATAAAAGATATCTTTCTATTAATTAATAGCACTGAAATACTCTTTTCTGGGAAACACAAATATATCATATTCATGAAAATACTTAGGACATAAAAGTTTGCATAAAACGACAACTGTCAGAATAATTTGTATATTTAATATATTGATAACGTAACACGTAAGCACATATAGTGCTTGACTCCCTTTTCAGGTTGTCATTGCTATAATTATTGTTGAATTGCTGTAAATAAAGTTAAAGGGAACCAGATATTTGATAGAGCAAGTACTCGTTGTAAAACGTTATGTTTAAATTTGGACCAGTCAGAAACAAGTTCTAAAAATAGCACGTCTGCTGGGGTATAAATAGGTAGATGGATGACGGAGAAGGCATTCGGTATCCAGCGGTAGAAGAAGACACATCGAGGATTCAACTAATAATTTATCCCAGTACTTTGATAAGGAGACTATTGCAGTTACCCTGTCAGGGCGGATAAATTATTAAAAAGGAAACTTTGGAAGTTTATAGACTAAAGAAAAGTTGAGAATTTCAATAGGGTTTCGAGCTATAGGGCCAGCGCATAGGAGTTTTACCTTAAGGGTAGTTGAATGCTATATACGATAGCATATATAGGCTGAGCATCGGGAAGCTGAGACAGAGACCCAGAGTTTGATAATCTACTGAGATAGTAGGAGAGTTCCAGCTTATAGACGGTTCAGCGTTATTGGCGAAGTACAGCCAAGGCATCGGGGATATACCTATATGGTAGTTGAATGCTACATATGATAGCATATAGGCGCTGAGCATCCAGGTGTCAGGGCAATCATATAGAGTTTGAGAGGACAGAGGCCGAGCATTTATGCGATTGGACTCGTGTGTTGTTGATTCAAAGACATTGTCTGACGGGAACTTCAACAAAAAGACCAGTCAAGTATAGAGTCTCCAGCCTATAGGAGTTTGAGCTAATCATTTTTAATTGAAGATTGTTAGTTTGAAACATTTAGTGATTTGTCTGATCCCTGAAATTGTCTAGCTCATAATAAGAAATAATTTACGAATCATTGGTACACGAATCATTTAGGCAAGGTAGCCAGAGGAAAATTCTATATATGAGATATTTGGTCACACCAGCTCTACGTTTTAACAAAGGACATTCTACATCGTTTGTAAACTAGTCTAAGACATAGTCACCTTAGCGATTGGACCCAAACCATTGTTCAAGATACTAAAGGCGTAGGCACTTTCCTGGGTCATATAACCAGTATCCTGACAACAACAATATCAAATGCATTTAAAATACCTATGACTTATTTCATTTTACTCTTCCTTGATCAGAACGATTTTACACGAGCATTCAGTTACTACATAAAAGAGTCATATACGGCGACATTTGATAGAAAATACTCATACGAGGGTTGTTCGATATGTAATGTGTATTGTACTACAGCACGATAAAACTGTGCACGATTTCAGCGATAAGTTCAACACAGTTTTAAAAAAATCTTCATTTTAATAAAGCCAGTCGTTGACCACTGTTGTAATCAAAGTACTGAAAGTACAGAAAGGCTGGCAACAACAAAACACTGGATGTGCGGGAAAGATGTTTGCAAAATCTTAGATATTATATTTTTTCCATATCAAAGTAAGGCGAGCATAGGGTAACGTTTTGATTAATCATCTTGATTAACTTAAGAAGGTATTGTAAGGATATTACAGACTATAGATGGTGAAAAAATACATTGGGGATAACATAATTAGTGAGAAAAACGGCACATCATTCTTACTTGGGAATCTGAAAGACGAAAGATTAATTTCTAACAAAAAAAGAAGTCAGGTTCCGAGAACGCAATCCAACCAAAACACAACCCCGTAACAGTGTATGTATTGATTTGTACACATAACATATGTTGAAAATATAAATGAAGTAAAAATTATAGACAAACGAGCCAAAATGAACAATGAAAGGAACACAGTCGGACATCGTCTTGTAAATGTCAGTTGCAAACACGTCACAGGTTGATTTAAGGTAGAACGCGACACTTTGCGAACTTTTTTTTTCGGTACATGTGATTTTATTTCCCCCACCTCCAAGCGTAAATTTTGTACCATTATTCGACATCTGCAGATACGTTCGAGACATCATAATTCAGCCATTTTGAAAATCGCCTAAAATATCTTTTCTATTTAATAATGAATATTTTTTCACCTTTTTCTTATTCAAAGTACCAGTTAACAAGTTTTCCGTTGTAATACACTGCTAAAATGAAGAATTCATACATATGCAATTGTGTAGATAGTTCGAAGATTTCACATTTGAAACAAAAAGTTAAAGCATCATTATTGTAACATATCACAGATCAGTATTATACAACAGTTTCATTTACTTTTAAGTTTGCCCTCCACGAGAGTAAAGATCGATTGTTTCTTGATATTATCCCTAATCCTCCATAAGCACGCACGCACGCAAGCACATCCCAATGTCATACATTTTTACTATTTCGTTTCTTACTTCTCCAGCCTAGTAACAGATGACAATAAGATTAGTTTCCATGGGCTTGTCCGGTAAATTATCCGCTCCACGCAAATGTTCACATATTTTGCCGGCGGGATTTGGCTTTACTAGTCAGAGTTAATTTTTCATCATTTTGAAATTTTATAGCAAAGGGCACTATCTGAGATATGAGTTCCATGACAATTATGATATGAGCCGCGCCATGAGAAAACAAATATAATGCGTTTGCGACCAGCATTGATCTAGACCAGCTTGCACATCTGCAAAGTCTGGTCAGGATCCGTGCTGTTCGCTTTCAAAGCCTATTGTGATTAGAGAAACCCTAAGCGAACAGCATGGATCTTGACCAGACTGCGCGGATGCGCAGGCTGGTCTGGATCCATGCTGGTCACAAATGCACTATGTTTGTTTTCTCATGGCGCGGCTCATATAAGAGGTTTCGCTTTGAATACTATCCTAAAGTTACATAAACGCACAAGCGTAGCTTTATAAAATTCTAATGTCTGAACTGCTAAATTGTTTGAAAATTGTTACATATGAAAGTTGACATCTCAGACGCTTATTAGAATAAAAAAGTAAAAAATAAAATCTTACACAGATACATGTACTCGTACAAATCGTAGTATCTCGTAAATACGAAACCAGGACTAGCAACTTTGAGCCGTCGGTCCTACGTACAAAGTTACGATTCTTGAGTCGCTCATATAGATAATTGCAACATAGAGTTATACATGTTTAACCGCTGTTGAGTTACAGCGAGTTTCCATCACAACCACTGTTTGTTTCTGTCTTTCTTTCTTTTACCCAACCCGCTTAGCTCAGTTCTATGAATCGCTTTTTTCGATCCCTGGGTAAGGAGTGACAATTTGGTAGAAGGTATCTATCCGAAATCATTCGTCCTCCACCTCCGAATTTATATGGTGAAGTTCGAAGTTACTTGTTGAGGAACACTGGCTAGGTTAACCGCCTATCGTAACAAAAAACAGTGCTAACCCTAAAACAAACAAACAGTTTTCTTTCATATTTATTTTATGGAATATTTATCATTTTTAGCAGAATTTTTTAATCGTATTTGTTATGTTTGATAGGTTTCTAATGTTAGGAAAAATATCACGGTTCATCAAAAATGGAAGTCTAAGGTTTGCGGAGAAAAAAGGTATAGAAATTTCAAAAATGTAAAATACGCATTATATGAGGAATATGCTGGCTTTTATATTAACAAAATGTCGAAACGGAACTTAATAACTTCTGAATTTAGGCGCATTCCTACTTAATTATGGCCAATTTTGTCCATTTGACGCATTTAAAGATACAAAACACTTCGGATTTTTTTTGGCGCCAGTGGCACGTTATATAATATATTGAAATATACTAATATTTCACTTATTAATATGTCTTTCATCATGGTTTATAAACGTCTTGCAGTGGAACAAAATGCTTGTTCTTGTTTTGTATAAAGGTCTTTAAGAACCAGTAAAACACTAAATGGTGCAGCTGATAAGCTAAAAACAATGGCCAAATCATGTCTCGAACGTATCTGCAGACGTCGAATTACGGTACAAAATTTACGCATGGGGATGGGGGAAATAAAATCACATGTACAGAATCAAAGCCCTGAGAGGACTGTAGGGAAGCGTAGCTGAACCGGTATGCATTTTAACAGAGAAGCCTGGCAAGAAAAGATTACATCATTTTGCAATATTTCACTAAATGCTACTAGTTTTTTGTACACATTGAACCAAAAAAGTAACCCACATCCAGACCAAAGTCGGTAAAGGTTACTCAAATCATAATCTTTGACTTGACTCTAGATATAATAGATCTAATAGGGAACCAATGTCTGTACGTATGAAATCTGATCATCAGTAAAAGCTGACTAAGGCTTTAGAGGTAGCATTGACCTCGACACCAAAATCGATAGGGGTTGTTTATGGCTTTGGCAAGGTTCTAAGAAAATCAAACGGACTAGACTGAAAACAGGTTCGACAGACAGTCATGACAGGATCTTCCAAAGTGAGATGTCAATGCATAAAACCAAGAGAACGAACAGAAAAAAAAAAAAAATTATCTAAACTGTGTAACATTTTTTTTTTAAAATCTTACAAACCTGTGATACAATATTTTAAAAATCTTACAAAAGAAAAAAAGTGAGATTAAACATTCAGTATGTAGTAGGCCCAGTATTTTCTAAATGTCAAGAAATTCAACTGATTCACTTAAGAGAATTGTGTGGGCACTTGAAAAAAATTGGGCCAGACTTGCGGCATATCAACAAAATACAAGAGTGTTGGGAAGACTAGCATCATAACAGTAATATATAAGAAAGGGGCCCTATTGGCATTTTTAATTATGAGTGACTACCATTTTTTTTACAAATACTTCAGAAAAAATCTAGATCCGTGATTTTCAAGTTATAAAGATTGTTGCTACCGACGACTTATATTTTTAGCGGATAAATATAATTTTCTGTGTGTCATTCGCCTCTCTCACATGGCAAATATTTACCGCGTAATTAAGGTAGTTCAACACGTAGACCAAAATCAATACATTTATGAAATGTACAAGTCACATTTTTTAATTGGTTAAAGCACTGAATTACTGATGGGGCGATTTTCTTGTTGTACGAGGGAAATCTTTGGCTCGAACCCCGCTACCAACCGAACTGTTAATGATTATGGTCTAGTCCTTTTCCTTCAAAAACACGATGGTTAGGAAAATTAACTGACCCGTAATAGTGTACCTCCTTTTTTGAAGAGTATTCAATTCCTAACATAAACCTACTTTAACTATTTTTTTCAGGAGGGCGTAGGTTCATACCCCACTAGGACCAAACTTTTATTCATTATATTTCTTTTATCTAGTAAAATAAACTGATTTTTTTCAAGACTTATTACTGATTTGTTGTACAAAAGCGGAAAAATTTCATTTGATTAGCCATTTCTTGCTGTTTAAAGTGAAGTTAACCTCTGATACAGATAGATGAAGGATTTGACGCCTTTGAAAATACAGAGTTACATCTGGTAAAAGTTCTTTATTTTGCATTTATTCTGATGAAGAAATGTATGTAAGTTTTACTTCTGTCCTATTTGAATGCAGAGAGAAAGGTAATATTTTTTCAGTGTTGGAGCTTCATTTCTGTCCGATTAAATACTTCTACTTTAGGCACCACAGAAAAAGTGTGATCGACAGATTTCTGCTATGTTTTATAATTGTTACGCAAGACTTTGATGTTTCTTTTATAAAATGTTTTGGTATAATGAATTCTCTGCGATTGTTTTGCGCAGTGGTTGTCACTTTGAAATTTGTCTATGATTTAGCTTAAGGAAATAACATAAATTATACAAAATTTAAAAAGAAAGACGCGGTAAAAGTTGTTTAACAAGAGGACCATGATGGTCCTGAATCGCTCACCTCTTCCCACATGACCCAGTTTTGAGTATGACTTCGTTTTTTCTATTATTTGACATAGTGACCTAGTTTTTGAGCTCATGTGACCCAGTTTTGAACTTGACTTAGGTATTATCAAGATAAAAATTCTGACCAATTTTCAAGAAGATCCATTGAAAAATATGGTCTCTAGAGAGGTCACAAGGTTTTTCTATTATTTGACCTATTGACCTAGTTTTCGAAGGTACGTGACTCTGTTTTGAACTTTACCTAGTTATCATCAAGGTGAAAATTCAGATCAATTTTCATGAAGATCCATTGAAAAATATGGCCTCTAGAGAGGTCAAAAGATTTTAATAATTTTAGACCTACTGACCTAGTTTTTGACCGCAGTTGACCCAGTTTCAAACTTGACCTAGATATCATCAAGAAGAACATTCAGACCAACTTTCATACAGATCCCATGAAAAGTATGGCCTCTAGAGATGTCACAAGGTTTTTTTATTATTTGACCTACTGACCTAGTTTTTATGGCGCGTGACCCAGTTTCAAACTTGACCTAGATATCATTAAGGTGAACATTCTGACCAATTTTTATGGTGATCCATTCACAAGTATGGCCTCTAGAGGTCACAAGGTTTTTCTATTTTTAGACCTACTGACCTAGTTTTTGACCGCACATGACCCTGTTTCGAACTTAACCTAGATATCATCAAGATGAACATTCAGACCAATTTTCATACAGATCCCTTGAAAAATATGGCCTTTAGAGAGGTCTCAAGGTTTTTCTATTATTTGACCTACTGACCTAGTTTTTGAAGGCACATGACCCACTTTCGAAATTGACCTAGATATCATCAAGATGAACATTCAGACCAACTTTCATACAGATCCCATAAAAATTATGGCCTCTAGAGAGGTCACAAGGTTTTTCTATTATTTGACCTACTGACCTAGTTTTTGATGGCACGTAACCCACTTTCGAACTTGACCTAGATATCATCAAGATGAATATTCTGACCAATTTTCATGAAGATCTTTGATATATCTGGCCTCTAGAGAGGTCACAAGGTTTTTCTATTTTTAGACCTACTGACCTAGTTTTTAAAGGCATGTGACCCAGTTTCGAACTTGACCTAGATATTATCAAGATGAACATTCTGACCAACTTTCATAAAGATCCCATGAAAAATGTGACCTCTAGAGTGGTCACAAGCAAAAGTTTACGGACGGACGGACACACGCACGGACGTTCTAACGAAACGGTCTTTATGTGACTCCCCCATTGTTCTCTCTATTGTTCTAACAGTCACATAAAAAGAAAAATAGTCACATAAACAGAACGGAATGAATGACATCAAAGAGAAAGTACCGTTATGCAGTCACTTAACCATCATTTCGCGGGCACGGACTGACGGACGGACGACGGACACCGCGCGATCACAAAAGCTCACCTTGTCACTTTGTGACAGGTGAGTTAAAAATGCAACGCAGTGCGAAACAATGTTAACTTCAAGAGTGTATCAAGTTTATGCAATTATTAAACATTACCATTACGGGTCCACAATCTTAATATAACCTGAAATACAATTGAAAACGGTTGTTAAACAAAAATCGCTTACATCTACCCGCCCCCGAAGCAAATTCGACACAAAACATATTTTACAATATCGATAGATATATGATAGATTTATTCTGTATATACAACATTACTTTCAGCATTTGTGAAAATGTTTCTAAAACGAACTTGTTTAGTATAAAAATGCTAAAAACAATAGGGCCATAATGGCCCTATATCGCTCACCTGTTATCATTGCACTTAAGGACAAGAAGGTAAAAAAATCATAATCAAGATTAATCAAAAGAATTATGAGTAAATATAGTTGAAATTTTCTTAAAGTTACTTCAAATAAAATTATTTTCAAATCAGGCCAGTAGTTTCATACAAGAAGTTTTCTGTATAGCCATATGGGAAAATGAGCCCCCTCCCACAGGCGGCCACTTTTTCAATGAATCAAAATTATTTGAAGGAATTTGGTAGAGGGTCATCCAAGAAACATTTGTGTAAAATTATTGAAAAAAGGACCAGCAGTTTAAAAAAAAGAAGATTTTCTATATAGGCATAAAGGGAAAATAAGCAAAACCTCTTGGGGGCCATGTTTTTCGCTGAATCAAAATTATTTGAAGGAATATAGTAGAGGGTCACCCAAGGAACACTAGTCTTGTGTAAAACTGTTTTGGAATCAGTTTTCTATATAGCCATAAGACCAAAGGACAGGAACAACAAAGGGAAGAAATTAACCAAAAAAAAAATAAAAAATTCTTACAAGGTACAGATATGTCAAAAAACACCTAAAAATTGGAGGTACCATCCATGTTGTACCACAGAAAAGTGGTCTCGGTTTTCCCTACGGCCAATAATAAAAAAGTTACTAAATAAGCTATTTATAGTAACATAAAAGGGAAATAATTTAAAAAATTATTGTATGTGAACAAAAGAAGGATCTGCAAAATAAAAACAAGAGCTCTGCAATGCAACGCAAATGCAGAGCAATATACACACGAAACAAAGTCATATGACCTTTGACCCCTAAGTGTGACCTTGACCTTGAAGTGAGCCATCCGAAACATTCGCTCTGCACGTCGTTTCGATGAGATGAATATTTGTGTCAGGTTTCTTTTAAATCCTTCAAGGGGTTCAAGAGTTACAGAGCCGAAGAGAAATTGCTAACCAACAGACAGACAGACAGACGGACACCAAGGCGATAACATTAAACGTCCCTTCGTGCGTATAAAAGGGAATCAAGATCTTATGGTGATACAAGTTGTGTGCAAGTTTGGTTAAAATCAAATCATAAATGAAGTTGCTATTGTGCAGACAAGGTCAAAATAGCTAATTCTGGCCCAATCCGGGACCATAACTCTGGAACCCATAACGGAATCTAGCCAGTTCAAGAAAGGAACCAAGATCTTATGGTGATACAAGTTGTGTGCAAGTTTAGTAAAAATCAAATCACAAATAAAGCTGCTATTGTGCAAACAAGGTCAAAATAGCTAATTTTGGCCCTTTCAGGGGCCATAACTCTGGTACCCATTATGGGATCTGACCAGTTCAAGAAAGGAACCAAGATCTTATGGTGATACAAGTTGTGTGCAAGTTTAGTCAAAATAAAATCATAAATGAAACCACTATCGTGCAGACAAGAAATTGTTGACGCACACACAATAGCAAATTCTGGCCCTTTAAGGGGCAATAACTCTAGAACCCATGATTGGATCTGGCCAGTTTTCGAAAGGAACCGAGATATCATGACAATACAAGTTTTGTACAAGTTTGATCAAAATTCCTTGCAAAATGTGGTCTATATCGTGTTCACAAGAAATTGTGGACGGACGACGGACGATGGACGAAGGACGATCACAAAACAAAGTGCCGTTAAATCAAATTCCCTTGTAAATATAAACATGTAGCAAAATATAACATGTAAGCTGTTTCGGTATACAAATGCACAGGTGGCAGTAACGTACCTAGGATAAAGTATGGGTCCATGAGCCATATGCACTTAAATTTATTACAATTATAATGTTTTCTTAGGAAAAAAATGACAAAAAGCCATTTTGAAAAAAAAATTTGCTCCTGTGACAATGATCCATGAGAAAGGTAGATATGAACAGTTTGACATGTGCATTGCTTCCAGGTCCGTATTTTGTTTTCAAAACAATATTTCCTTATCAATTATTGGCCGTCTTTTGGGCAAAAGATTAATCTTTCAGAAAAACCTTACTTCAAAGCCCAGTTCCAAACCGTTTACGCATCATGAACGGGCAACGGCGTACGAAACGGTAGTGTTTTCTCTGTCCGAATAAATCCCACACATTTTTCGCTGATGTGGGCAGCGGTTGACAGCTTCTGGTAATGGGCATGAACAATTAGCATAAGTTTGGTGATTCTAGTTAAACTACTTTTGATTAATAAGCATTTTCAAACTTTTTTCAAACAAATCAAGGTGTAAAACTCTGCTTTTACTCTGTCAAAGGGGATAAAATTATATATGAGCAAAGCTCATGTGTTTATTGAAAATTTTGTGAGGTTTGGTTAAGTTTGCTCAAAATGTTTTTTTTTTTTTTTTTTTTTTTTTTAAATTATAAGGATTTTTTTTTAACAAATCAATGGGAAACATCCTGCTTTCACTGGAACAAGGGAAAAAAAACAGTAAATGTGAGTAAAGGTCATGGACTAATTTATATTTATATGATGTTTGAAGATTCTAGTTATGACAAGAGCTTGTACAACACTTGCATGAATTCACTGACAAAGAAGAGAAATTATTTGGTCACTGCCTACTGGACATTTAACGTATTGATCCTAAATCAATAATCAGGGGTCATTTACCAGTCTTAAATGGCCTATGTATTAAATGTGATCTTAGACCAAAGTATAATCTAAGTTTTCTGGCAAAAAAGTTCTATTGTCAATGTGATATTGACCTTTGACCTATTGAACTCAAAACTAATAGGGGTCATTTAATGATCATGACAAATCTGCCGATCTCATGATCCTAGGCCCAAGCGTTCTCCAGTTATCATCCGGAAACTGATTTGTCTACAGACCGACCAACATCCATCATCCGACATTATTATTTACAATATACCCCTCCTCCTTCGGATAAGGGCAATTAAATTTCAAATTAGATGATGTCCATGTCTCCCTAGGCCCTCAATGCATAGTCGTAATAGGCAAGAAGTCAATAGAGGATAGGAGCGAAAGACATCGGCTCTAATGTTTGGCTGCAATAGAGATCATCTACTTGGCATGTCCAATCACCCTATGAAATTACAAAATTCTGGGTCAAATGGTTCTCAAGTAAACCGTGTTCCATGTTCATACCCCTGTGACCTTGATCTTTAATCGAATGAGTCCTAATTCAACAGGGGTCATCTACTCTGCATGTCCAATCATCTATGAAGTTTCAACATTCTGAGTCAAGTGATTCTCAAGTTATTGATCCAGAATGAGTTTCTTCCATCTTCATGCCTCTAGGACCTTTCTCTTAAGTTAAGTGACCCCAGAACATTAAGGGTCATCGACTTTTAATTCCTATCATCGTGATTGAAGGTTCTGGGTCAAATGATTCTAAAGTTATTGGTTGGAAACTGTTTTCAAAGTTCTGGTTCCTGTGACCTTAACTTTTGATCAAGTGATACAAAAATCAATAAGGGTCATCCATCTACTCTACATGTCAAATCATCCTATGAAGTTTCAACAGTCTGGGTCAAGTGGTCCTCAAGTTATTGATCAGAAACATGTTTCCACGTTCAGGCCCCTGTGACATTGAAAGGTGATTTTTTTTATTTTTTTTTTTTTTTCAAATGAGATCTCATCTTGATAAAAGCAGGCTATGAATATATTAAACATAAATTACATAGATAAATGACACTTCAGAATAGTTCTTAAACTAAAAGCAACCATAAAAGAATACTTACACTGAATTTAAATGTTTCATTCAATTTTAATTCAACTATCTCCAATATCAGCGTACATCATGATCTTCGGGTTGCATTCAGTCATTTTTTAAGCTGTAGATTAATACAATATGCATCATAATCATGACAATGTGCATGTTTTAGTGTTGTTATATTTTCTGGTCCTTTTGGGATCATGGAGTCCATTCAACATATGTGTAATAGAGTTCTGTTTAAGCCGGTGCTAGGGGGCGTAAGATGTTGCACATTTCATTACCCCCGTCATGAGCAGACTCAGTGAAACCGAGTCTGCTATTATTCTTCTTGACTGCATTCTTTGCTTCTAAAGGATCTGTTGTTGTTTTTTGTCGAATTTTCTTGTTCAAATTCAAATATTGAAAACTGAATTTTTTTTACTTAGTTTGAATGATCTCAAATAATTTCAATGCAGTCTTCCGAATCCCACTATTGTAAAATTATCCGAGAAGAAATCGTACGCCAGAAATTGAATATTTGGGGACGAAAACACCGCAAATCTACCGGCGATTAGAAGGCAAATTTGTTAAAAATAATGTTTCTTTCGAACTAATTAAACCCTTTAATGATATGTCATCAGCTGGAATGTAATATTAAATCAAATTGAAGTGCATACGTTCGTATTTTCGGGAAACAGGTACGAAGTTTTCGCCCCCTCAGTTACGGCTGCAATTATTTTCCTAAGTCGTGCAAATAAAAATTATTTACGTAAATATTATGAAAGGATTATATATTTCTCTATGAAAAATAAATAGGATAGCACCTCTTCTGTTGATTTCATGCAATATATCTTTCCACAAGCGCATTTCCATGCAATTTTATCCAAAAACAGAACGCACGCCGTGCTAGTTAGATGTTTTCTGATCATGTGACCAAAACAAACTCTTTGGTGTTCTTATAATAACAAAATTTCGATTAACCTTTCTAGTAGGAACTGAGTTTTGATTTAAAACATTTACAAAAAAAAAAACGCAACTTGGTTTTAATACCGATTTTAGATCTACGCGGATGGTGTTGAAGTACTATAATATTTTTGTAGGTTATTTATAGTTTATTTTGGTCACGTGATGAAGAATTGTTTTGGTCATGTGATCAAAGCAAGCATGCTCATTTTCATACGCGTTGTTTTTGTTATAAAATATAGATTACGACAAATTTGTACTTAAGCAATGCATTTTTTTTGATAAGGTTGAATCTCGGAAGCTTTCTGAAAGTTAAACTGACTTGATTTTCGTAAAATTTATGGAGGACATGGAACTACTTGTTCTTCGGTTTCGGATAAGCGTTTTGACCGTAAATTTGTGGTATGGTAAATCTGTAGTCACGCTTCGCTGCCCACAAAAAACAGGCTTTGGTGGTCAACTTTGACGTCTCGTGTACAAACACTGGTTGGCTCCATTAGTATAAAATAAACTGCACCTTGTTTGAAATATGGTCAACTTTACACATGCAAAATTTCAAGATGCTACTCGAAAGTTCGCAAAGTGTCGTGTTCTACCTTAAACCGATTTACGCTACGTTTGTAACCTCATTGGCCCCACCATGATTTCAAAGTTAACACTGAAAAGCCAAGTTGATTCATTGACTTAAATATAGCATGGACTTGCATATAAATAAGTAAAATCTTATATCAATATACCGTGTTTAGGAGACTATCCTAAGGACAATGAAATTGCTTACAATGTGTAAGTTTAAAGGGGTACAAACACGAGCAATACAAGACTTTCTTCTGGTTAGAAACATTGCAAACAATATTGAGGTATTATAAAGAACAATTACAAGAATTGGAGTAACTAAAAAGGAAGAAGAAGTAAAGAATTTGAAAAATAATCTACGTTGCGAAATTAAAACTATGAATGAACCATCGGCTTTTACTCTTGAACTTTTGGTAATGATTTCGCATATTTTAACAGTCAACGTTAATATATGTTTAAAAAAGAAGCGATAATATAACGATATTTTACTTTTTGAAAAAAACAACAACAAAAAAACAACAACAACAACAACAAACAAGACGGCCAAGATGGCCCTAGGTCGCTCACCTGAGAAACACACCATAACACACCATAACAGTGTAAACATATTTGACCTAAAGATTTCATGGAAAAAAATATTCTGACCAATTATCATTAAAACTGGAGCAAAAAATCTTGAGTATAAATAAGTATTTCTTTGATTTGATCTAGTGACCTAGATTTTGACCCCAGATGACCAATATTCGAACTTGACCTAGATTTCATCAAGGCTATCATTCTGACCAAATTTCATGAAGATCAATTGAAAAATACAGCCTCTATCGCATACACAAGGTTTTTCTTTGATTTGACCTAGTGACCTAGTTTTTGACCCCAGACTGCCCATATTCGAACTCGACCTAGATTTCATCAAGGCAACCATTCTGACCAAATGTTATGAAATCCAGTGTAAAATACAGTCCCTATTGCATAAACAAGGTTTTTCCTTGATTTGACTTAGTGACCTAGTTTTTAAACCCAGATGACCCATATTCAAACTTTACCTAGATTTCATCAAGGCTATCATTCTGACAAAATTTCATGAAGATCAGTTGAAACATACAGCCTCTATCGCATACACAAGGTTTTTCTTTGATTTAACCTAGTGACCTACTTTTTGACCCAGATGACCCATATTTGAACTTGACCTAGATTTCATCAAGGCAATCATTCTGACCAAATTTCATGAAGATTAATTGAAAAATACAGCCTCTATCACATACAGAAGAGTTTTCTTTGATTTGACCTAGTGACCTACTTTTTGAGTCCAATGACCCATAATCAAACTCAATGTAGATTTTATTAAGGCAATCATTCTGAGGAAATTTCATGAAGATCAATTGAAAAATACAGCCTCTATCGCAAACGTAAGGTTTTTCCTTAATTTGACCTAGTGACCTAGTTTTTGACCTCAGATCACCCATATTCAAACTCCACCCAGACCTCATCAAGGCAATCATTCTGACTTAAATTCAGGAAGATCAATTGAAAAATTTAGCCTGTATCGCATACACAAATATTTTTCTTTCATTTGACCTAGTGACCTAGTTTTTGACCCAAGATGACCCATTTTCAAACTCGGCCTATATTTCATCAAGGCAATCATTCTGACCAATATTCATGAAGATTAATTGAAAAATACAGCCTCTATCGCATACACAAGGTTTTCCTTTGATTTGACCTAGTGACCTAGTTTTTGACCCGAGATGACCCATTTTCGAACTCAGCCTAGATTTCATCAAGGTTATCATTCTGACCTAAATTCATGAAGATTAATTGAAAAATACAGCCTCTATCGCATACACAAGGTTTTTCTTTGATTTGACCTAGTGACCTAGTTTTTAACCCCAGATGACCCATTTTCAAACTCGGACTAGATTTCATCAAGGTAATCATTCTGACCAATATTCATGCAGATTAATTGAAAAATACAGTCTCTATCGCATACACAAGGTTTTTCTTTGATTTGACCTAGTGACCTAGTTTTTGACCTGACATGACCCATTTTTGAACTCGACCTAGATTTTATCAAGGTAATCATTCTGACCAATACTCATGAAGATTAATTGAAAAATACAGTCTCTATCGCATACACAAGGTTTTTCTTTGATTTGACCTAGTGACCTAGTTTTTGACCTGACATGACCCATTTTTGAACTCGACCTAGACTTCATCAAGGCTATCATTCTGACCTATATTCATGAAGATTAATTGAAAAATACAGCCTCTATCGCATACACAAGGTTTTTCTTTGATTTGACCTAGTGACCTAGTTTTTGACCCGAGATGACCCATTTTCAAACTCGGCCTAGATTTTATCAAGGTTATCATTCTGACCAATATTCATGAAGATTATTGAAAAATACAGCCTCTATCGCATACACAAATTTTTTCTTTGATTTGACCTAGTTTTTGACCCGAGATGACCCATTTTCGAACTCGACCTAGGTTTTATCAAGGTAATCATTCTGACCAAATTTCATGAAGATCAGTTGAAAAATACAGCCTCTATCGCATACACAAGCTAAATGTTGACAGACGACAGACGACAGACAGACAGACGACAGACGACAGACGACGGACGCCGGACATCGAGTGATCAGAAAAACTCACCTGAGCATTGCTCAGGCGAGCTAAAAACACTCAGGGACATAATATCAGATAACATATAAAGGTAACAAAAACAGCAACCATACTTCGATATGCAATCTCCCAAATCATGTGTGAACATTAATCAGGTTGAAAAGACTCACATTTTTTTAATAATGTTCTAGTAAATTACGGTGAATTCAATGCCAAAGGAATAAATTCCTATAAATATATATACATATACTTAGCACAGTAAGATAAAGAAACGTACGTGCGGTATGGCTTTTATCATGAGTCGTAAATAGCCTAAAATAGAACATAGAAAAACTTAAATAATGTTAGGAAATATAAAAATAGATACTTAAAGAAAACTCCATTACTTGGAAAAAGGGATATAATAAAATAACATCGTTTTAATGTCTGTGAGAGATTTAATGTACCTTCAAGATCGAAGCACTTTAGTACTGATGGGGCGATTTTCTTGCCGGTGTAAGGAAAGTTTGAGCTCGAACTCCGCTTCAAACCGAGCTGTCGATGATTATGGTCTAGTCATGTTCCTTCCCTAATACGATGACTAGGAAAATTGACGGACCCGTATTAGTGTACCTCATATTTTGAGCTCGAACCCCGCTTCGAACCGAACTGTTAATGCTTATGGTCTAGTCATGTTCCTTTCCTAATAAGATTGCTAGAAAAATTGACGGACCCGTAATAGTGTACTTCATTTTATGAAGAGCATTCAATTTCTACCATAAGACTACTTTAACTATTTTTTTCGGGAGGGCGTAGGTTCAAGCCCCATTAGGACGAAACATTTTTTCATTATATTTCTTTTATCTAGTAAGATAAGCTATTTTTTTTTTTATCATTGATTTGTTGTACAAAAGCGCAAATTTTCCATTTTATTAGCCATTTCTTGCTGAGGTTTTACTTCTGCCCTATGTTTTTTTTGTTTTGTTTTTTTTTAATGCAGAGAGCAAGGCCATAATTTTTCAGTGTTGGAGCTTAATTTCTGTCCGATTAAATCCTTTTACTTGAGGTACTTGAGTCTCCCCAGAAAATTTTTTTATTTTGTGTTTTATATATATATTGTTACGCAATACTTTGAGGTTTCTTTTAGCAAAATATTTGGTATAATAAATTATCTGCGATCGCTTGCGCAGTTGTTATCACTTTTAAATTTGTCTTGAGGAAATAACATAAATTATACAAAATTAAAAAGAAAAAAAAAAAAAAAAACTAAAGAAAAAACGACACGGTAAAATTGTTTAACAATGCAGAGCGAAACAATGTTAACCTCAAGACTGTATAACGTTACTGCAATTGTTAAACATTACCATTACGGGTCCACTATCTTAATATAACCTGAAATACAGTTGAAAACGTGTGACTAGAAATGCGCTTACATCTACGTCCCCACCTCCTTAAGCAAATTAGAGACAAAGCACGTTTTACAGTTTTACTTTCAGCATTAGCCAGAACGTTTCTAAAACGAATTTGTTTAGTACAGAAATAGAAAAAAACAAGAGATCACAGAGTGATCTTGGCGCCCACCAATGTGCCATTTTTGAGTGTTCCAAATTTCAAGACTTACTGACTAGCTCAAGGTCAAATTTCATTTCCGTACACAACACTTTGCATGTGGTCCAAATTCGAAAGCTGTAGCTTGAGAAATGTGAAAGTAGGTCACTAGATCAATTTCAAGGACGAAATGTGAAAGTAGGTCACTAGGTCAAAATCAAGGTCAAATTACACTTCAGAACACAAATTTATGCATGTGGTCCAAATTTAAAGCCTGTACCTTCAAAAATGTGGAAGTAGGTCACTAGGTCAATGTCAAGGTCAAAGTTTGTTTCGGTACACAATCCTATGCATGTGGTCTAAATTTGAAGCCTGTAGCTACAGAAATGTGAAAGTAGGTCACTAGGTCAATCTTAAGGTCAAAGTTCATTTCGGTACACAAAACTATGCATGTGGTCCAAATTTGAAGGCTGTAGCTCGAGAAATGTGAAAGTAGGTCACATTTTATTTCGGAACACAGAACTATGCATGTGTTCCAAATTTGAAGCCTGTACCTTCAAAAATGTGAAAGTAGGTCACTAGGTCAATGTAAAGGTCAAAGTTTGTTTCGGTACACAAAACTATGCATGTGGTCCAAATTTGAAGGCTGTAGCTTGAGAAATGTGAAAGTAGGTCAGTAGGTCAAAATCAAGGTCAAATTCCAATTCAGAACACAAAACTATGCATGTGGTCCAAATATGAAGCCTGTACCTTCAAAAATGTGAAAGTAGGTCACTAGGTCAAAGTCAAGGTCAGTTTTTTTCAGTGCACAAAACTATGCAAGTGGTCCAAATTTGAAGGCTGTAGCTACAGAAATGTGACAGTAGGTCACTAGGTCAAAATCAAGGTCAACTCATGTCAAGGTTCATCTTGCCACTCAAAACCATACATGTGGTCCAAATTTGAATGTTGTAGGTTATTGACAAGAAGATTTTAAAAGCTTTTCCCTATATAAGTCTATATGAACCATGTGACCCCCAGGACGGGGCCATATTTGACCCTAGGGGGATAATTTGAACAAACTTGGTAGAGAACCACTAGATGATGCTACATTACAAATGCCAAAGCCCTAGGCTTTGTGGTTTGGACAAAAAGATTTTCAACGTTTTTCCCTATGTAAGTCTATGTAAACCATGTGACCCCCGGGGAGGAGCCATATTTGACCCTAGGGGGATAATTTGAACAATCTTAGTAGAAGACCACTAGATGATGTCATATACAAAATATCAAAGCCCTAGGCCCTGTGGTTTTGAACAAGAGGTTTTTCAAAGTTTTTCCCTATATAAGTCTATATAAACCATGTGACCCCCGGGGCGGGGCCATATTAGACCCCAAGGAAATATTTTGAATCATCTTGGTAGAGGACCACTAGATGATGCTTCATACCAAATATCAAAGCCCTAGGCTCTGTGGTTTTGGACAAGAAGATTTTCAAAGTTTTTCCCTATATAAATCTATGTAAATTATAGAAATAAACAAAGGGCCATAACTTACTAAAAAATTGTTGAACCAGTCTGATTTTCAGGGGGACATAACTAGGGTACCAATACATCATTCTGACAAAGTTTGGTCAAAATCCCTCAGGTAGTTTCTGAGGAGATGCGATAACGAGAAATTGTTAACGGACGGAAGGACGGACGGACTGACGGACGGACGGACGGAAGGACGACGGACCACGGACGCAGAGTGATTTGAATAGCCCACCATCTGATGATGGCGGGCTAAAAAGAATAAATAAACCGGCGTTAAATCAAATAATATTTTAGTTTTTATTGTAAATATAAACATTATTTCGGTAGCAAAACATAAAATGTTCGGTATACAAATCGTAGAATGCTGTCATTTGTTTCTTCTCACGTTACCGTGGCAATTCCACGCAGCGATTACGTCGCGTAGAACCTATAGCAACTGATCTGGAAGAATTGATTTTTAAAACTTTTACATGTACTTCACTTTTACATTATACATATTATGTGCTCAATATTTATTGTAATATATGCAAATTCATACCAAGTAAAAAGCAATACTTTTGTTTAACATTTGATTAATAATGCGCAGTATCATTCATATCGACAACAGTTGTTTAATCAGCTATTTATTGACCGAGGTCATAATCTATAACGAAGTGGTCGCTGGAATTCCGTTTCCGTTTAAACAACATAAACATTATTTAAGTGTTTCGATACAATTTCAATTCGATGTGTTGTATTTTTTTTGTTAAATAAGTTTAACATTTCCCATGATTTATCAGATTTATCTATGCATATTACACAGTGTGTGTATTATGTCATTGCGTTTTACATTACCATGCAAAGAAGAAAAAGTTATCTAAAAGGATAACGAATGATGCATGACAAAATCAAATGGTTGAAAAAAAATTATTGAAGAAGAGTTTAAGAATCTTTAAACAAATCCATGGTAAAACTGATATACAGAACGGAACTATCTGACTTGCGCATAAAATGAAAAATATGTTGTCAGTCTCAGCACTTGTTTGGTTTTTGTGACTTTCGATTTGTGGAAATAATAGTCTGGCGAAAGCATAAAAATGGTTCGAAAACGTGTTGAGAATATTGAAGAAATTAGAGCTTACATAAAAGTTCGCACAAAACTCGGTCATTCGGTAAATCAGATTTTAACTGAATTGGGGGAAGTTTATGGGTCCCATAACGTATCTTATGTGACAGTTCGTAGGTGGAGAAAGAAATTTCACAGTGGCTTAGAGTCTGTAAAGGATGCTACAAAATCAGGACGACCGGTGACTGCAACAGGCAAGACCATTGTCTCAAAAAGTTAGGGAAATAATTGAAAAAGATGGCAGATATACAATTCGCGATATTGCAAAAGCTGTTGGCATATCACTATCGAGAGTACATTTCATTATGAAGCGTATTTTGAAAGTAAGAAAGATTTCTGCGAGATGGATACCTCATCTATTGACAGATAAACAAAAATGGTACGCGTACAAACGGCCAAACAATTGGTCAAAAAGTTTCAAAAGTTCAACCAAAGGCAATTTGCAAACATTGTTACTGGTGACGAGACATGGGTGCACTATTTCGAACCAGTTAGGAAAATTGAAAACAAGGTATGGCTAACCAAACACGGTAGACGACCTGTAGTTGCCAAAAGGACAATGAGCACAAAGAAGGTCCTCTATGCTATATTCTTTTCATGTGACGGTATAGCCATACAAGTTCCGGTGCCGAATGGCAAACGTGTCACTGGTCGGTATTACCGTGATGTTGTACTAAAAAAGCTCAAGAAATATTATCGGAAAAGACGTCCAGTGTCAGGATTTCAACATGTTTGTCTACTGCATGATAATGCTCCAGCATATACATCAGAAATTGTAAAGCAATTTCTGAAGTCGGAGAAGTAACCGTCTTACCACACCCACTGTACTCTCCAGATCTAGCCCCCCTGCAACATTTTCCTTTTTCCAAAACTGAAAAAGTTCTTATCTGGTGGTCGATATAACCCCAGGCAAGCCCTTGGCTCAGCCGTCAGCCAGTGTCGCAGAGGTATACCCAAAAACAGCCTAACGTGACACATTTCAGAAGTGGATTCACAGACTGAAATTATGTATTTCCAACCGCGGAGAATACTTTGAAGGGGCGTTAAGTTAATTTGATCATTTTGAGATAATACACAATACACATTACATATCGAACAACCCTCGTATACTTTGTACTGCGAAATATTCAGCTGTTTCTTCAGTTTTCATTCTTCTATCTTTGTAATGTTATACTAAATATACATTTTCGTGATTGAAACTCTAGTCCAACTATATATGACAGGAAATGCTGTTTGTTTAATTCTTTGTTAATATTGATTGCGATTTTCCCAGGCAAGAAATAACGATTTACATTTTCGTAATACCTTATCTTTTTGAAACTTATGATGATCAAATAGCGAACGGTACTGGAGCTTAAATCATGATTATGTATACAATGTATATATAATAATACAACAATGTAGCATACACCATTTTAATAGCTACAGTTCGTTTTTGTAAACATCATGTTTGTAAACATTGAAGATTTCGTTCTAATTCTTGCAAAAAGCAGGATGGAGTTATATTTCTTGCTGTACAGAGTTAGCTTTTGATGGTGAACAAGTGTTGCAAGTTTCAAAGCAGTAGTTTTAAAGTTTAGGAGAAAAGTTGACCTAAACATAAAACTTAACAAAGAAATCTGATGTTTTCTAAGTCCAAAAGGGACCATAATTCTTGCAAAAAGCAGGACAGAGTTATGTTTCTTGCTGTACAGAGTCAGCTAATGATGGTAAACAAGTGTTGCAAGTTTTAATGCAATAGCTTTGATAGTTTAGGAGAAAAGCTGACCTAAACATAAAACTTAACCAGGCAACGTCGACGCCGACGCAGACGCAGACGCCGATCAAGTGACGACAATAACTCATCATTGTTTTTCTTCAAAAAAATCAGATGAGCTAAAATGATAAGAATAAGAGATAATTGTAGCTATATATACAGAAATAAAGAAAGTCCCAGTTGGTATGTTTATAACTTACATTCCCGATTGGTAGCGTTTACATTGTGTGTGTGTGTGTGTGTGTGTGTGTGTGTGTGTGTGTGTGTGTGTGTGTGTGTGTTGGTAGTGTGCACACCTGCGTGCTGTGAGTTTCGTTTCGGGGAGTCTGCGTTATTGGAACATGGTATTCCCTGTTTGATATTTATCCTTGTTTTTAAACCTACAACTAGAATTCAACAGTTTAAACTATCTATTCTAATATGCTTTTCTCTGTTAAAACACTCTTATGCTAGGATGACGTCACGTTAACGTGCGGTGACGTCAATGTTTTCGTTGCGACCAAGAAAGAGCGCTACTATATTTTATCTACTGTTTTAGATTAAGGACATATTAGAATTGAAATAGTTTATACCAAAATCGTATTTTAACACTATTTATACACTCTGGCGGTAATACGTCGTACAAATAATTTCACTCGGGCTGCGCCCTCGTGAAATTATTATGCCCGACTTATTACCGCCCATCGTGCATAAATAAGTGTTAAAACACTCTTTTGCTATTAATTATTTCTTAAATAATTGAAACTACACTCAACAAAATTCCTAATCGGTCACTTTATATTGTCTTACTATTTTGTTAATAATGCATGTATTCACACGAAATTTTTATACCGACATTTGAATAGGTACTGCAGTTACATGTAATTATTAATTTATTTTGGCAACTCACGGCCAAAGTTACCGCATTAGGCGTTTTGACCAATATTGTATATGTTGCATGTGCAGGACATGTGCACCAACATTCACGTGTTTGTTTACACTTTTGGCATTACTGACGAAAGTCCTACTAGAATCAAAGCACTGAGAGTACTGATGGGTCGGGTCAATTCAGCTGTATTTATAACATAGCAGAATAATCTCCAGGGTTCATACAGAAATCTGGGAACTGAATTCAAGGACTTTGACCAATTAAAAAATGTGACTTGTACATTTCATAAATGTATTGATTTTGGTCTACGTGTTGAACTACCTTAATTACGCGGTAAATATTTGCCATGTGAGAGAGGCGAATGACACACAGAAAATTATATTTATCCGCTAAAAATATAAGTCGTCGGTAGCAACAATCTTTATAACTTGAAAATCACGGATCTAGATTTTTTCTGAAGTATTTGTAAAAAAAATGGTAGTCACTCATAATTAAAAATGCCAATAGGGCCCCTTTCTTATATATTACTGTTATGATGCTAGTCTTCCCAACACTCTTGTATTTTGTTGATATGCCGCAAGTCTGGCCCAATTATTTTCAAGTGCCCACACAATTCTCTTAAGTG
>NW_026462712.1:0-70442 GCF_021730395.1 Mercenaria mercenaria | reverse complement strand
AATCAGTTGAATTTCTTGACATTTAGAAAATATTGGGCCTACTATAATCTCACTTTTTTTCTTTTGTAAGATTTTTAAAATATTGTATCACAGGTTTGTAAGATTTAAAAAAAAATGTTACACAGTTTAGATAAATATTTTGTTATTTTTTTTCTGTTTGTTCTCTTGGTTTTATGCATTGACATCTCACTTTGGAAGATCCTGTCATGACTGTCTGTCGAACCTGTTTTCAGTCTAGTCCGTTTGATTTTCTTAGAACCTTGCCAAAGACATAAACAACCCCTATCGATTTTGGTGTCGAGGTCAATGCGACCTCTAAAGCCTTAGTCAGCTTTTACTGATGATCAGATTTCATACGTACAGACATTGGTTCCCTATTAGATCTATTATATCTAGAGTCAAGTCAAAGATTATAATTTGAGTAACCTTTACCGACTTTGGTCTGGATGTGGGTTACTTTTTTGGTTCAATGTGTACAAAAAACTAGTAGCATTTAGTGAAATATTGCAAAATGATGGAATCTTTTCTTGCCAGGCTTCTCTGTTAAAATGCCTACCGGTTCAGCTACGCTTCCCTACAGTCCTCTCAGGGCTTTGATTCTGTACATGTGATTTTATTTCCCCCATCCCCATGCGTAAATTTTGTACCGTAATTCGACGTCTGCAGATACGTTCGAGACATGATTTGGCCATTGTTTTTAGCTTATCAGCTGCACCATTTAGTGTTTTACTGGTTCTTAAAGACCTTTATACAAATCAAGAACAAGCATTTTGTTCCACTGCAAGACGTTTATAAACCATGATGAAAGACATATTAATAAGTGAAATATTAGTATATTTCAATATATTATATAACGTGCCACTGGCGCCAAAAAAAAATCCGAAGTGTTTTGTATCTTTAAATGCGTCAAATGGACAAAATTGGCTATAATTAAGTAGGAATGCGCCTAAATTCAGAAGTTATTAAGTTCCGTTTCGACATTTTGTTAATATAAAAGCCAGCATATTCCTCATATAATGCGTATTTTACATTTTTGAAATTTCTATACCTTTTTTCTCCGCAAACCTTAGACTTCCATTTTTGATGAACCGTGATATTTTTCCTAACATTAGAAACCTATCAAACATAACAAATACGATTAAAAAATTCTGCTAAAAATGATAAATATTCCATAAAATAAATATGAAAGAAAACTGTTTGTTTGTTTTAGGGTTAGCGCTGTTTTTTTTGTTACGATAGGCGGTTAACCTAGCCAGTGTTCCTCAACAAGTAACTTCGAACTTCACCATATAAATTTGGAGGTGGAGGACGAATGATTTCGGATAGATACCTTCTACCAAATTGTCACGCCTTACCCAGGGATCGAAAAAAGCGATTCATAGAACTGAGCTAAGCGGGTTGGGTAAAAGAAAGAAAGACAGAAACAAACAGTGGTTGTGATGGAAACTCGCTGTAACTCAACAGCGGTTAAACATGTATAACTCTATGTTGCAATTATCTATATGAGCGACTCAAGAATCGTAACTTTGTACGTAGGACCGACGGCTCAAAGTTGCTAGTCCTGGTTTCGTATTTACGAGATACTACGATTTGTACGAGTACATGTATCTGTGTAAGATTTTATTTTTTATTTTTTTAGTAAATAGTATCAGTTTGGATTGTCAATTCAAAGAATTTTTGTATATTAAAGGTTAAACTCACATATTTAATTTAAACAAATTTGCGATATGTGTACCTACACTAATTTGGGAAAACCCAGTCCCAGATTAAGACTATTCACTTGCAGTGAACATTGCGAAAGCTAACAAGAGCTGTCACTGGAGACAGTTGGTAGATGAAGATATTGCACAATAGCTTGAACCTGTGTCAAAAATATTAAGTATTAAATATTAAAGGAGGTAAAGATAAAGTGTAAGCTTCTCAAATTTATATGTGAAAATAAAATATGTATCAGAAACCATTTGATGCTGAATATCATGCTTGATTCTGCCTTTGCAATCAGCGTAGATCACAATCAGCATGCACAACTGTGCAGTCTGATCACAATCAGTATGTACATCTGAACAGTCTGGTCATGATCTGTACTGTTTGCCATTCAGTTAGTATCTTTTTGTTAGCATCTATTTTTACAATTAATGGTAGCATTTCCAGATTCAAAGATGGAAATATTGATTATTTAAATTGAGCAAGGTAAGGGTAAACAGGACAGCAATGTGGAATATGACCATAGTGACAGTGTGCATCTAACTCCCATAACATGTTACAGCAGCATAAATAGTAAATTTCGAAGGGTTCATGCAAATATTTCCCCCAATATTCAACTTCATGAACTTCCCAAAAACATTTCAGAGTTCAAAAACTTGAATTCAATCACTCTTTCCTGTAATGCCAGTATTTTATTCTATACCTATTTTATCTATCCAATCGCGAACGTTCATTTGCAACACGTGACCGTACAATATATTACGGTATTTGGATGCACGTGCGTACAAAAATCCTGTATTTTCTGTATTTGGACGCACGCGCGTACAAAAAATCCTGTATTTTCTGTATTTGGACGGTTCAACAGTCCCATGTTAAACATACGATAAAGCCCGAAACGCGTGAAAATGTTCCGAATGTAAATCGGATGAAGTAGGCGCTCTATGTACAGAGTTTGATTATGCGTCTTGAAATCTGGATTTAATTTGAGTTTTTTTTAGTTACAACACACAAAAACGATTCAAGGGATAACAATGCTATCTGATTTAGATATTAAAACATTCGTTAATAATCAAAAACTTAAAAATACAGTAAAAAGATCATCAGATGTTGGAATATTTGAAAAGTCGCTAAAAGAAGCCGTTCCGGACGAAACCTAGAAATTGGTATCAGCCCTGGCTGTCTGAATAGTTACCTCAGCAGTTTTTTATTTAACGGTTAAGAAACAAAATGGAGAAGATTATGAATGGCAGCGGACGGGCGGTCATCATCCAAAACATGTCTGCTTTATAATTCAGTTTTCGTCGGATCTTCACCAAACTTGTTTGTGGGCATTACATCTCGGCCAATTTCGATAACCAGCCAAATTGTACCGGCACTCTTTGATTATAGTCCTTGAATTACTCGAAAAACGGGGAATTTAGCCTTGTACGCTCTTTTAAGTCGACCAGTTTTCATCTGATCTTCACCAAACTTGCTGACAATGTTTGTGGGCCTAATATCTCAGCCAAGTATTATTACCACCCAAATCGCCAAATGGCTATTGTAGGGAGGTTGCACCATATACTTTTTTTTAATGATGATACGCAGAAAAAAACATTCAATGAATTACGTATATTACGTATGAAGTGAAATAAATATAGAATAAAAAGGTTATTTAAGGTCTAACATTGTTCTGTATGAAATATATTTGCACTCATACCAAGCTAGAAAAGGCAGGAATACAGTATTCAGTGAAACATTTTTAATTTAAACTATTATTATAGTAAGATAAAATAGATATAGAATAAAAAGGTTATTTAACATTGTACTGTACAATACGAGATATATTTGGACTCGTACCCAGCTGAGAAAACCATATTGAACTCGCCTAGCGGCTCGTCCAATATGGTTTTCTCAGCTGGGTACTCGTCCAAATATATCTCCGTATTGTACAGAACAATGTTAAATAATCTAATAATATTTCATGCAACAGCAATATAAGTCATCAGAGTACATGCTTTTGAATACTTTTCATATGCACCCAAACAAATTCGTTCTCATACGAAAAATATGATAATTTAACTAGTGATAATTTTGTTTCCTTTTTTTATTTATTTTCTTTTATTTTTTTTCTCGGATTCCTTTGATAACAGCTAAAACATTTCAGATTCAGAGATGTTAATTGATCACATTTTGACTTCGTGGGAGTGTAATAAAGCCAATGAATAAAAATGATAATACACTAGAGTATTAAAGTTTTGATGTCGATATTGTTTAAAATATATATGAGAATTGGTCAAATTGACTTGTTTCTATAGTGAAAGAAAGTAGATTTTTTGTTGTTTCAATAGGAAACGCTAACATATACCGTAATTAATGCTTGGCAGAGCCTCGTATTTCTTTATATTATTCAACTTGTTTAAAATTTCAATATGAAAAGACACTTATGTAATATCCTTTATAATATCCTTTATCAAAGTGCTGTTACGGATCTCTCGTGCAATCATAAGAAAATAGAAAGTGCTAGACCAACTTTGCTAAATAAATAAGCACTTCTGTGAAGAAAACAAAGAACCTGCTTGTAAATGAAATTCATCTTTTAAAAGATTTTTGCCAAACATGCGACAGCGCCGCACTGCAAATTATGCCCGGTAGTATGACAATACAACACTTAGATAAAGCTTCATTTTAATATGGTGGCTTCCAGCAAATTAATTACATCTTTTTTCTAAGTCTTAGCATCTGTATTAGTACTTGTTTTATATTTCTAAAATAATTAACATTTTATCTTGGCCAATAAAAACAAACAAAATGCTGTTAAATGCAGTTATTTTACACAGTACATTAAATTCATACATGTAGTACATTTTTTCGTATTTAAAAAAAAAACGTTTAATAACATGTTCGGTCAAATGGTTCAATTTTGGTTTCAAATAAAAGTATATGTACAGGTAACAAAAGCGGTAACAACATTTATTTCGCATTTGTTATTGCGATTAGAATAATAAAGTTAAACTTTTACTTTTAATATTTTAGACTTGGAATTGTTGCATTGCTTAATTCTTTCTACTAACAGAGTAGATTATAACAGTTACCATGGAGGTAATCTCTATATTACCTCCATGCAGTTACTAATGTCACCAAGCTGTCTGCATAAAATATTTAACATAAACTATGTTTATTACAATAAATCATAGCTTTTCCTCAGCAAATATCATATACATTGTTAACATGGTACAAAGCAGTACAACTACAAGTACATAATTTGATTACCGCACCGCCAGGGGTCCGTTTGTTTGTTTGCTTGTTTGTTTTATTTATTTATGTATTTATTTATTTGTTCTTTTTTTTGTTTGGGGGGGGGGGGGGGGGGGAGGGCGAGGGTAACGTCGCACCGACACAATTATAGGTAATATGGCGACATTCCAGCTTTGATGGTGGAGGAAGACCCCAGGTGTCCCTCCGTGCATTATTTCATCAAGAGCGGGCACCTGGGTAGAACCACCAACCTTCTGTAAGCCAGCTGGACGGCTTCCTCTCATGAAGAATTCAACGCCCTGAGTGAGGCTCGAACCCACATCGATGAGGGGCAAGTGATTTGAAGTTAGTGACCTTAACCACTCGGCCATGGAGGCCCAGGGGTCCGTTTGTCATTATCAGACCCCTAGCCTGCATGTAATGAAACTAATTCACAAGTAAGTTTACATGCTGGCTGCACATAAATTCTATTTTCATAAGATAAAAACATATTTTACAAACAAAGTACGTGGTTGATGTAAACATATTTTGCAAACTAAGTACGTGGTTTGCAGTATAAAAACAAGTTATACATGATATACGGACACATACAACCACCACTGTTTTAGTCAGTTTTGATAACAGATGAAAGTCATGTTTATCATCATGAAACGGTCTCAGAAAAAATGTGCAGCCTAGACCGGGACTCGAACCTTCGGCTTACCATGCCTACGCTCTTCCAATTGAGCTACAATGGCCGACCAGTACGAGAACTGCTACACACCTTTCCACTTATTGCAAGAAAATTGGCTCTCTTTGCTAATGTCTGACGCAGACTATTAACCGAATTCAGATGCATACCCCAGTCAAACTGCTTTGTTCTGCATGGGCTCCAAGGGTGAACATCTCAGTAGAACATCCAAATGTAACAGTCTAAGGAAAAGTTGTGCAGCTTAGACCCGAACCTCGGACTTACGACTTGATGCGCCAACGCTCTACCAACTGAGCTTCTTAGGGCACCCGATAATAGAACTTATACATATGTGAATGAATAACAAATCGATTGTTCGTTTGACCATAAAATGTAGTGATAAAGATTTATAGGGTGTTAAATTCATGTTCTAGCTTTTGACACAAAACACATGTGCAAAACTTTTTTTCTGCTACATATATTTGATTAATTTTAAATTCAATACGAATTAGAAATGCAATTTCCCGAGGTTAATGGCTTCCAAAAGTGCTGGATATAATTTTGCTAAAAAAATACTGGAACCCATTTCATTTATTCTCTCTGAAATATTAGCAATGCCGGAAGTATTGGAATACGGAGAAACATACAAGTGAAATATATAAAGTCGCTGATGCCATTGGATAGAATCTGATGAACAATACGTGACAACAGCAGCATAGAAACACAAACAGAGGCTTGGTATGATGGGCAAATATCATTAATAGCAATGTAACTACTGATATAAAGATCACTGTCATATCAGAATTACATACATTGCAAATGCTGTGATTAAGTTGCTATAGTTACAGCTTATATACAATTTACCATAATTTTCTCAGGTTCGAACTGCTGTTCTTTAAATAATAGGCTGATCTTATAATCGAGTTTCCTTTTCAAATGATGTAGAAATGTAAATTTTATCTTGAAGCCATTAGTACGGATCTATTGCCATCATACTGAGTATGTTTTTCTAATGTAAGAAGTGAAATCAGCATTTTGAGAACTTAGACCAGTCATTCATTTTGTATGAACAACGAAACATAACAAATATGAT
Source organism: Mercenaria mercenaria (assembly GCF_021730395.1). Classification (NCBI taxonomy): domain Eukaryota; kingdom Metazoa; phylum Mollusca; class Bivalvia; order Venerida; family Veneridae; genus Mercenaria; species Mercenaria mercenaria. Next base: position 63,738 of record NW_026462712.1, on the reverse strand, counting down.
AGCACACAAAAGCCATTGACATTTCAGCCTGTTTGTGCATTGATTATTAACCTATTTTAAACTAGAGCACTCTGAGCTAAAAACTTAAGCAAAAAATCCTATTAAAGTTGAAAAATAGACATAATTTTGTAAAAAAGCAAGAGTTACAAAACCTGTACAGTGAGCAAGTGTGTGAAGTTTCAATCCATTCCAATCAGTGGTTATGGAGATACAAACTTGCATAGGACTAGAACTGTGTCCATAGGACACAGATGCCCCACATACTGTCTGTATAGCAAAAACTATAAAATGGCCATAACTGCAGTAAATAATTCACAGAAAACAAGCCTTCCTTTACGGACATCTGCACATCAAATTTGTTCATCTGTGAACGTTTGATGCAAATCAGGCTAATAGCATGGAAGAGGTTGGACACACAAGACTTTTCTCTACATTCCATATAGCAAAAAAACATCAAAGGGCTATAACTGCAGTAAAAAAAAATAGCCGCAGAAAAACAATTATTTCTTTAAGAATATCTGCACATCTAGCTTGTTCATCTGTGAAAGTATGAAGCAAAATAGTAAATCAGGCTTATAGTGTGGGAGGAGTTGGACACACAAGATTTCGGGACGTACGTTCCGACGGACGGACATACGTACGGACAGCAGCAACACTATATGCCCTCTACATAAAATGTGTGGGGGTATAGAAAATGTATATTTTACTATTGTTAGCTGAAATAAGAAGTTTGTTTTCTGTACGACTGTTTTTGCTATATATTATCTTCTTGAGAAAAACAAACCGTAATTTACTAGAGTCTGTTCGTATTGCCTCAAAACTTTTTATTGATTGAATTCTATTTCAAATCTGTTTTCTTTATCCAAGATTTTTTTTTTAAATGTAATGTTAATTCATGAATACTAGGTGTTGATATCTGCGATGAAAAATCATTCAGGTTTGATCAATTCAATATGAAACAATTGTTTCCATCTAGAATATTTGTTATGAATTTTGCAGATATGGCAGATGTACATGGTACTTTATGGTGTGTGGTATTATGCACATTTTGGATTGAAACAGGTGGTCTTATAAGCGAATAAAAGGACTTTGCGACCACAGAAATATAGAATATAACATATGCTCTGATAAAAATAACATTTTAATGGGACTGTTTTAGTATTGGGTAAAATATTTAAGGTATTTCGTTCCAGTTGATGATGTCTAAAAATATTAAACCTTTTTCTATCTAGATCTCCATCTGCTCTGGAAAAAGAAAATCTTGCCCTCCCCCGTTGGAAAATCAGAAGCAAAATCTGTAATAGATGACTCTAAATACTACCTTCCATGTACAAAGATGTGTATATGTTAAGGCAGCTCAACTTGAAAAGTATATAAATGGAAGCGGAGTAAAGCTATTATTGCCTTTTTAGAGGGCATTACTTCAGAAATTAGCACTAAGCCTTGTTTACTTAACAAGTGCACTGCAATTGAACATATTTACAGTTTATGTAACTCTTATTTAGTAGCACTTTTGTCTTTTATTTGGAACCTAATTCAGTATGAAGCTGCAAAGAGTAAATTTGTCATAAATCTGAATGCAAAATTAGGTCCTTCTGTCAGTTATCCAACAACTGTCTCAGAACTCTTAACGCCATTACATTTCCTAAATGTTGACTGTATAGTAGCTTTTGATAATGATTAAGTAGTGGGACAATCTGACAAGAAGTTGAATGCTTCATGGAGATATGTTACTTATATTATAAACAGAATATATGACATTAATTATAGGGAGTTATATAAAAGTTTGGACAATTTTGTAAAAAAAGGTTTATGAAGAGCAAATGCAGGCATACAGCCATGTCACTGGTGTTAGTGATTGCATCGATCAATCGTTTTACAGATTTTATCAAATTGACAAAAAATAACACGTTTTATATGCTTTACCTTTGAACCCCAACTCATACGATTGAGTTAGACTTGTACTTTATCGTAGAAATGGTTTAGAAGCTGGTGTTGAAAGATATTCTATGTCACAAGAAATCAAAAAAGAATCGGCAATGGGTATTTCTCGGTATTGTGTGACAGTTTACCATATGTGTAAATAAGCTTATACATGACAAAATGTAGCGACTCCATTCGTGGTATTGAAGGTTTTAAACAGCACAACTTAAAGGGACGACACAAAATATATCTTTGAATTTGATTAGATTGTTTTACCTTAAGGCCACTTTGAAATGAACATGATTTTTTAACTAAACTTTAAACCTTGTTTAAAAAGTCTTGCTGTTTTGATTATGTGAAAGTCAGAAAAAAGCTTTAAATTGTGCCAAACTCTGTCGTGATAATCAAAATCAAAAATCTTGGCAGATGCTGGCAATATTTCATTTTGGATCATTACCATATGCCAGGGAGGCCAAATAAAGAACAATAACGTCCCTTGTGCAGAGGGATGGATACATACATTGATGTAAAAGGTAAAAAAATCCAAATCAGTTGTATATGCACGAGCAATTGTTAAGTATGCAACCTAACGATCATTATCAAACCTGTATGGATACAAAAACGAATTAATTTGAAAATGAAATTTTTATATGGAGACAGTTTTTAAGGAAGAAACAACCAAAAGTGAACGGATAGAACGAGCTAGTTACACGAGATTAATTTGATTCTGGTCTCATATCTCATAACTTTTACCAATTTTGCAACAGTTAATCACCAAGTTTTCTTTGACAATGTAATACCATCAGGTAATATGTCAGAGGTTCTGTGTATGTAACATCCACTGAAAGACTAACTCAAGAGAGTATAAATAATCAGTCTAAGGAAGAAATTTACAAATTAATTGAGAGTTGTTTGTACAAGCTAAAGAATGAAGATATGCAACAATATTATATGGAGAATACACACCTTGAGTTTTGTGTAAATGTTTTTTTTTTCTCCAGAATTTCAATAAAAATAGTTACTATTACTCGCTTTTGTTTAAACATTTCCTGAATGGGAAATCAAGAGTAAAACAGTAAACTGCTACATTTCTCAATCGGGAAATTGCATTTCTAATTGGGGAATTGCAGGCTTAGAGCAAAGATTGAGCAAATATGCTTATTTCGGATGACAAATAAAAAATAACAAGACCGTTTAAAAAACTTCTGAACGGTAGAATTTTAGAACAACATTTCTTGTGTACATCGATATTATCATTATCTCTGTAACTTGAATATTCTTATGCACCGATAAATTTTTCTGACCCTATCAAAAAAATAGCAAGTTTGTTTCCCGAACGGGAAAAAATGTCTTAGTATAGTAACAAAAAAGGGAAAGTCCCGATTTCCCGATCGGGAAGTTTCCCCCACTGTTTACAAGAACCTTCAATCGTTGGTTATCTACCATCCGCGCTCTTTTGGGCGAAATTCAACTCGAGTACAATTCATTGAAGTGACTCATTTTGAATTTTGTTGTAAAATTCCGACAGCTCGAGTGCGTTGGTCTTGAGTCAGTTTCACGATAATATGTGTTTTTCTAGAAGGACATTCGTCAGCAATGCCAAAAGTGTTCATTAACATGTGCATATTGGTGCACATGCCCTGCACGTGCAAAATATGCCATTTTGGTCAAAACGCCTAATGCGATTACGTTGGCCGTGAGTCGGCCAAAAATAAACCAATAATTAGCCGCAGTACCTATTCAAATGTCGGTATGTGAAATTTCTTGTAAATACGTTCATTATTAACAAAATAGTAATACAATATAAAGTGACCGATTAGGAATTTTGTTGTGTGTATATGCAAGTTTAAAAGGTATTTCATGAAACAAAATGTTGTTTTAATAATTAATTCAAAGTTATCAATCCACTCTTCACATAAAAATATTTTTATCTTGTCTACAAATGTATAAAAACCTATCCACATTTCACATGGCAGAATTTATCTTTACACTAATGCATAATTATTGTTTCACGGTTGATACAAATAAACCTTAACCTCCTTCATGTGCAACAAACTTCATGTACACTGTAACAAAAAATGGTCATTAATCATTGAGCAATTTATCTTTTAATACTGAACAGAGAAAATCTACATGTATTTACCAATTGAAGTCTAAGTCAAATAAGATTAATTTTATTGCAATCAACATTCACCTAAATTTTCAATATAATGCACTTTAAAGGTTAATTGGCTTGGAAATTGTAGAGTTATACATGTAAATATGCATTTAAAGAAAAAAGAAACCATATAAATGGGAAAAAATGAAAACACTAACATAAAATCTGGCAAAAATAGAATCTTACGAAAAACTAATATTTTTGTAGGCTGTCTTTTATCAATCAGATATCAATTAATAATTATTTTTATCAATCTTATATTAGTCTATACTTTCAAATTATTACAAAATTAAGAGGACCTTACTGGGTTGCTACAGATATAGTTTGATGATGATCCTTAAATGACAAGAAGTTGTTTAAAATGATTTTCTAGTTTTATCCCTGGTGCCCCCTAAAATCAGTCAAGCGAAACCATTTCAATAAATCTGAAAGAAGAGTTTACAAAGATAATACAGACCAAGTTTGGTGATGATCCATCAAGTGGCTCATAAGAAGTTGTTTAATGGTTTTTCTATTTTTAGCTCCGGCGGCTACTAAAATCACCCATGCCGAACGATTTGAAAAAAAAAATATAAGAGAAAACCTTACTAGGATGATAAAGACCGTGTTTGGTGGGACCTCCTTGGCTGAGTGGTTACGATCATTGACATCAAATCACTTGCCTCTCACTACTGTGGGTTTGAGCCTCACGCGGGGCGTTGAATTCTCCATGTGAGGAAACCATTCAGCTAGCTTACGGAAGGTCGATGGTTCTACCCAGGTGCTCGCCCATCGTGGGTCTTCCTCCACCATTAAAGCTGGAATGTCGCCATATGATAGCACGGTAATGAATCGCTTTATATCGGTCTTCCAAGAAATATTTCATCATTTATTACAAAACATATTACAGGAATGTGTCAGTGATATTGAGGAAGTGGTAATGTAGTGTTTTTGCCGGAGAACGTACTGGAAATAATGTTTTTCCCAGTTGTAATTATAAGAACCCTTTCCCGGTTTACTATTGTAAGAACTCTTCATACATTCTTCTTACAGCAAAGTAGGATATTTAATCGCGTCTTTTTCAGAAATAAATGATGAAATTGTGTCACTGACCTTTGTAATAAAAAGCCACAAAACTAATTATTTCCTTTTGCCATGCCCGGTATTTTAATGATGTTATAAATAAGTAATTACCATAATACCGTGTCTCGTATTAGTATTCAATCTCATTAAAACTTCTCCTATATACTTCAGCCGACATGATTAAAAACTTTATGCGATTACATTCCATTAATGCGGATAAGTCGTCATTTACTTGCAAAGAACAAGCTTTTGATAAGGAGTACGTGATATATTAACCGATAAGGTAATGAATTGAAAGAACATACATTAATTTAAACGTCGCGGATGAGATATACAAACTATTTTAAGCTCTTTTGAGCTCCGAACAGTGAAATTTTTGAACTATTTGTTTAAATATAGTTTAAAATCGATTTGTAAATATTACGTAACTCAGTTTAAAGTGCATTTTAATTCTTTACGCATGTTTGGAAAGAATCAGATTCGAACCATTTTCAACATAAAGTATATAGATGCGGAGGCAGTAATTCGCCGGATATGCCTCATTCGAATGTATACCATATCAATATTGTGCTATTTTCCTGGCTGGTAAAGGCCATTCTCATGCCAGATGTTCGCTTTATTGATACTTGATTGTAAAGAAGAATGTCTGCGGATGATTTTAAGCTATGTTATATTTATGCTTCATAAGTTGTGTCGAAGCTGTTTGGTAAAATGAAAGAGAAAGTGGGTCAAGGTCAGCTTTAAATGAGAATTTTTGAGTATTCTCTCCCTTAATTATTGATGTGTTAAAGCAATTACTTTCAAATTGGATTGTCTCCCTTACATTATCTAAAGTCGTATCATTCATGTTCTTTGTCATAGATTTTGCTTTGATCTTAATATATTGCTTTGGGCAATACATGGAAATAAAGCACGCATATTACTCCAAAGAAAGCAACAAAACATGTAGACAGTTTTTGATATAAATCATGTTGTTTTATAGCTTCATATAGAAATATTATTCTGTTGTAAAAAAGCATTATGTACGGAATTCGTATTGTCAGGTAACAAAAAATGAAAACATTTAAATAAATTTCTTTTTTTTTTTGAAACTTTGAATTCCTCCAGAAAATAAACGAACTTTCCCCAAAGCGTGTATACTAATTTTCCTCGAGAAAAACGAGACTTGTGTGATGATACATGTATTCCCATTTTGTTTGAACGTCCTTGTCCATATAGCAGTACCTTTGTTTAACTTAACATGCCTAGAAGTAAGCTCTTTAAAACATGATAAAATAAAGTAATACACTAAGCAATACGGTATTTTACATAGGCAATGACAAAAAACTAGATGCCCAAGGGCAACATGTCGGGCCCGCCAGCTGTCAAAAGGACTGTGAGTTGCACAGGAAACTCTGTCTCACTGAAACAAACATTTGTGCCAAATAAAACAATCGTGCCAGGTTATTTTAAAAACCCACATTCAATGACGAAGTTATTGTCTGGACAAGGTCAATTATAGCCATATTTGACCTTTAAACTCCAAGTGTGACTTTAACATTTAAGATATTGACTCGGGTTTGCGCACGACACGCTGTCTCATGGTGGTGAACAATTGTGCCAAGTTATTTTAAAATTCCACAATCAATGACAAAGTTACTGTCCGGACAAGGTCAATCATAGCCATATTTGACCTTTAAACTCCAAGTGTGGCCTTAACCTTTAAGATATTGACGCCGGTGTTGCACCCGACACACCATCTCATGGTGGTAAACAATTGTGCCAGGTTATTTTATAATCCCACATTCAATGACGAAGTTATTGTCTAGACAAGGTCAATTATAGCCATATTTGACCTTTAAACTCCAAGTGTGACCTTGACCTTTAAGATATTGACGCCGGTGTTGCACGCGACACACCAACTCATGGTGGTAAACAATTGAGCCAGGTTATTTTATAATCCCACATTCAATGAGGAAGTTATTGTCCGGACAAGGTCAATTATAGCCATATTTGACCTTTAAACTCCAAGTGTGACCTTGACCTTTAAGATATTGACACGGGTGTTGCACATACACCGAACAGACATTTGGCCAACTATGTCTTCGCTCCCTTACGGGCTCGACAAAAAAAACCGAGTTATTTAACAAACTTATAAAAACATACATGTTAGCAAAACACGCACGCACATGTTTTATTAACTGGCCTTGATCCTTACTGTAAACTGCAAGGTTTTCCGTATAGAAATCAAGGAAAGAAAGAATCTATCTAATTATGAATCAAGTTTTTAATATTTCTTATCAGCATTGGTGTATGTTTATCATTGAGATCTGAACTCGTTTGTTTTTTCAAAATTAGTTCTGATTCATCCTGTCTATTTATTTATATAGTAGTATCTTTTATTTAAATAAATGTACGCATTCTCTCCCCCACCAGCTTTCACTAAAATTACACAATTTCCTAAGAAAGTTATTCTTATTGACATCGTTTTTCTCCTGTCGTCGAATGTTTCAATATTCCAAAGATATTTAGCTTTCAGTCGGAACTAATGTAATTTATGTTGATTCGTATTGTTCTCACCCTGTTGCAATTACTTAAACAGTTGGGTGAAAAAGCAAAGCTCTGTTCTTCTATTTTTGTCTAATGAGACAACTATGAACGTTATTATTTCAAAATTCTATATTGCATCGTACATAATTTATAAGTAACAAAGTGAATGAAGTATTGCCATGCAATACAAAGTCCCCTACTGGTAGGCACCTAATTTTTTCTACTGCAGTAAATCATAATGAACTGATATCTATGGGGCGCCGTTTTACCATTTTATAGGCATTTTTTGATATCAAAAATTCGATTTCTTGATATCAAGAACTCCATTTCTTGATATCAGAAAATCATTTCTTGATACCAAAAAATCAGTCACATTTCTTGATATCAGAAAATCGATTTCTTGATATCAAGAATTCATTTTCTGATAACAAGAAATCGATTTTCTGATATCAAAAATTCGATTTTTTGATATCAGGAATTCATTTTCTGATATCAAGAAATGCTGTCCATTTTCTGATATCAAAAAATAGAATTTCTGATATCAGGAAATGAATTTGTGATATCAAAAAGTCGTGTTATTTCTTGATATCAAGAAATCGAATTATTGATATCATCAAGAAATCGAATTATTGATATCAATAAATGATTTTCTGATATCAAAAAATCGACTTCTTGATATCAAGAAATCATTTTTTGATATCAACAAATCAAGCTTATTACTACATCATGTGCATTTCCCAATATATTCGGTACAAATTATAAACTTTCTTGTAGATAAAACAGTTTGTTATGTACATTTACTAGTTTGTCCAGTACATTTCTTAGTTTGTGTTGTGCATTCACCAGTTTGTGCTGTAAAATTGGTAGTTCGTCATGTGCATTTTCCAATATATTCGGTACAAATTATAATTTGTCTTGTAGATTAAACAATTTGTTATGTACATTTACTAGTTTGTCCGGTAAGTTTCTTAGTTTGTGTTGTGCATTCACTAGTTTGTGCTGTCCAACAGATAGTTCGTCATGTGCTTTTCTTAATATGTTCGGTACTGTGTAGATAAAACAGTTTGTTATGTACATTAACTAGTTTGTCCGGTACATTTCTTAGTGTGTGTTGTGCATTTACTAGTTTGTGCTGTCCAATTAATAGTTCGTTATGTGCTTTTTTTTCTAATATTTTCGGTACAAATCATAACTTGTCTTGTAGATAAAGCAGTTTGTTATGTTTTAATAAACAGATATGTATTAATTATCTTTTCAAAAGTTTCCGAAAATAGATAATTGCCGAAAAGAACTTATTTAACATAAGTAGTATATTTGTTGTATGTATGAGAATCCACTTGTAAAGACAAAAATTGTAAGGGTACACGTTGTGCAATTTAACATGAAATCGGATATTTTTAAGCAATCAATTGGACAGCACAAACTGGCGAATGCACAACACAAATTAAGAAATGTACCGGACAAACTAGTAAATGTACATAACAAACTGTTTTATCTACATAACAAATTATGATTTGTACCAAAGAGTTATAAAAATGTATTTTATACTTCTTTGTTTGTACCGAACAAATTGGGAAAAGCACATAACGAACTATTAATTGGACAGCACAAACTAATGTATGGACATCACAAACTAATAAATTTACCGGACAAACTAGTAACTGTACATAACAAACAGTTTTGTCTACCAAATATATTGGAAAATGCACACGACGAACTATTAATTGTACAGCACAAACTAGTGAATGCACAACATAAACTAAGAAATGTACCGGACAAACTAGTAAATCTACATAACAAACTGCTTTATTTACAAAAAAGATTATGATTTGTACCGAATATATTGGAAAAATCACATGACGAACTGATATTCATTATGTCAAGACAGTCTAGGCGTTCCATACCCCGCACTGAATGAATTAATTAGGGGTTACCCCTAATTGCATGTCTATTTTTAGAATAGCAGGAATTTTTGATATCAAGAAATACTGGCCATTTTTTGATATCAAGAAATCGATTTTTTGATATCAAGAATTCGAATTCTTGATATCAAAAAATGATTTCTTGATATTCAGAAATCGAATTCTTGATATCAAAAAATAGTCCGTATTTCTAGATATCAAGTATTCGATTTCCTGATATCAAAAAATATAACTAATTTTTTGATATAAAGAAAACGAATTCCTGATATATCCTGATATCAAAAATTCAATTTTTTGATATAAAAAAAATAGACAGCATTTCTTGATATCAAAAAATGAATTCCTGATATCAAAAAATTGATTTTTTTGATATCAAGAAATTCATTTTTTGATATCAAGAAATGATTTCTTGATATCAGAAATTCGATTTCTTGACATCAAAAAATAATTCTTGATATCAAGAAATCATTTCTTGATATCAAAAAATGCCTAGAAAATAGTAAAACGGCGCCCCATAGATGTCAATGATGTATAAACAATATTGTACTATATATACAATATGTTATAACAAAACACTTGGATAAAAATTTGCATGTATAAAAATCTACAGTTGTTTTCATATGGAATTTGTTCGCCAATTATAAACAAGAGTGGCAGACTCACTGGCACCAGAACAGAAAGAAAATGCCTCTGTACATGTTATTCCTTACCCCTAGGTATTCTATAAGAACCATGGTCATGAACGGGAAAATATACTAACCCGTTTCAATCGTAAATTTCTCAACTTAAACGCACAGTTCGGTGAATGGGTACCTAGTATATTGAACAAGCGATAATTTATCTTCCATCGTGCACCAGTCACATTGTCTCAGTATTCCATATTGCTGAGATTATCAACATATTTTATGCTTTCGTCAACGTTACAGAAAAATCTTGTTTGACCTTCCCTAATGAACATCCGGTCTAGAGGTCACGGCAGTGTGCACATGTTTGGCGAAATGTAAACAAACAAAAACAGAATTTAAAAAAAATCACATTATTACAATAAAACTCGAATTCATCTTGTATATGATCTTTAATTTGAAATCGTACATTGGTCTGCATCTGTTCTGTTTATTTTATTCATTTTGAACATTTATGCTGCATTTTCACATTTTAGCGAACACGTGTAGTAAAATGACGATTGACATACATTTTCACATTAGACAATCAGAATGGTTTTGTAATCTAGAACGGAACTTCACCAGGGAAGTTCAAGCAAGTCTTTTGTGTAACGTTGAAATAACTATAAACTACGCGTTGTTTTTCTAAGATAAGATGTATTGAAGAAATGTGACCAGTACACAATGGAAGATAAATCACCACTTGTTTGATATCCATAGTACACATTTACCGAACTGCCTGTTTTAGGTATGAAATGCGCGATTGAAACGGGTTAGTATATTTTTCCCTCGATGACCATGGTTCTTATAGAATACCTAGGGGCAGGGTATAACATGTACAGAGGCATTTTGTTTCTGGTCTGGCGCCAGTGGGCAGACTGTCACAAAATACGCCCGTCATCGAATTTGGCCTAATTCAAGGGCCATAATCCAAGAGTGTCAGGGCCGAGTTGGCTGATTATCGAACTTGCGAGATATTTTGCCCACAAACATTGTCAGCAAGATTGGTGTAGATCGGATGAAAACTGTTCGACTGAGAGCGGAAAAGGCTAAATTCCCAATTTTTCAAGTAATTCAAGGGCCATAATCCAAGAGTGCCTGGGGTGATTTTGCTGTTATCAAACTTGGCCGAGATATTACGCCCACAAACATTGTCACTAAGATTGGTGAAGATCGGATGAAAACTGTTTGACTTAGAGGGCGGACAAGGCTAAATTTGCAGATTTTCACTAATTTAAGGGCCATAACTCAAGAGTGCCTCGAGGGATTTTGCTGGTCATCGAACTTGGCCGAGATATTATGCCTATAAACATTGTCACAAAGTTTGGTGAAGATCAGAAGAAAACTGTTCGACTTAGAGGACGGACAAGGCTAAAATTGCAGATTTTGAGTAATTCAAGGGCAATAACTCAAGAGTGCCTGGGGCGATTTTGCTGGTTATCAATTTTGGCCGAGATATTATGCGCACAAACATTGTCACCAAGTTTGATGGAGATCGGATGAAAACTGTTTGACTTAGAGAGCGGACATGCTTTTGGATGCCGACCACCCACCGCCGCCCGCCCGCCATGGGTGTTCACATAATACGCCCCGCTCTTTCAGAGATGGGCGTATAAAAAGTTATCATACAAGTTATTTATAGTATTTTAGTAACAACAAAGGGAAATTAATCCTGAAAACAAATTCTTTTATAAGTCCACACAAAACTCTTTACCAGGTAGGGATAGGTCAAAATACACCTAAAAATTCGATGTAACATGCATGTTGTACCACAGAAAAGTGGTCTCGATTTTTCCCTATGGCCAGAAATAAAAAAGTAACATTATAATCTATTTATAGTAACAACAATGGGACGCAATTCTAAAATCAAGGGTGCCTCATGGTGGTGAACAAATGTTACAAGTTACAAGTTACATCAAAATCCCTCCAAGCATGAAGACGAATTGCTCCGATCAAAGTTATTCTTAAATTTAACCTTTGGGCTCCAGGTATGACCTTGACCTTAGAACTAGGGACCTGGTTCTTGCGCATGACAATACGTCTCATGGTGGTGAACATTTGTGCCAAGTTACATCAAAATCCCTCCATGCATGAAGAAAAAATGCTCCGGACAAATTCATTTTTGTATCTGATCTTTGGCCTCCAAGTGTGACCTTGACCTTAGTCCTAGGGCCCGGGTTTTGCGCATGACATGTTGTCACATCCAGGGAAATATTTGTACCAACTGATATTTAAATCCTGTCTTGCATGACAAAGTTACAGACCGGACAGGAAAAAAATCCTACTGACCTTTGATCTCCAAGTATGACCTTGTTCTTTAAGCTAGGGTTCTGGGTTTGCGCATGACACGTCACCTCATCATGGAGAACATTTATGCCAAGTAATATTGTAATCCCTTGATCGATGACAGAGTTCTGGAACTGAAAGGAAAAAAATCCTATTAACCTTTGACCTCCAATTGTGACCTTGACCTTTGAGTTAAGTGTCCGGGTTATGCACATGACACGTCGTCTTATCATGGGGAACATTTATGCCAAGTAATATTAAAATCCCTTCATGGATGGCAGAGTTATGGACCGGACAGAAAAAAGCCTTGTTGACCTTTGACCCCCAATTGTGACCTTGACCTTTGAGCCAGGGGTCCGGCTTTTGCGCATGACACGTCGTCTCATCATGGGGAACATTTGTGCCAAGTGATATTAAAATCCCTTAATGAATGACAGAGTTATGCACCGGACACGAAACAGACCCTGTTTATGCCATGTTAACATTTGACAGCTAAGTGTGACCTTGACATTTGAGCTAGGGGTCTGAACGTGCATGACACATCGTCTTATTATGAGGTACATTTGTGCCAAGTAATATTAAAATCCCTTCATGGATGTGAGAGTTATGGACCGGACAGGATAAAAGCCCTGTTAAACTTTGACCTCCAACTGTGACCTTGACCTTTAAGCTAGGGTTCTGGGTGTTGCGCATGACACGTCATCTCATCATGGAGAACATTTGTATCAAGTAATATTAAAATCCCTTCATGGATGACAGAGTTATGGACCGGACACGAAATTGCGGGCGGATGGACGGAATGACGGACTGACGGATAATCGCATTCCTATAGTCCACGAAACTGGTTTTCAACCAGTAGGGGACTAATAAGCGTCCATATAACTTGTCCGAACCACAACGTCTTGCACATCAGTACAACTATGTGTTTTTTTGTTGTTGTTTTTTTTATTCCAAAAGCTACCTTTAAATTTATACAAACGCACATTTCTGGGTAACGATTCCCGATTGAGGCATTGCCCTATTTCAAATTAAAATCTATAAGAAGATCGTTTGGAAGCACAGAATGCATCCAAGTCTGATCATGAGAGGTGATTGGAAGTGCAAGACCACTCACGCCCCCTAGCACCGGCTTAAGCGGAATTCTATTAGATAGATATTGAATGGACTCCATGATTCCAAAGGACCAGAAAATATAACACCACTGAATCCAAGAACGGGGAGACTTTTTTACAGCCGCCACATGGCACTTAACGATTGCTATTAAACCATACTGTACAACTAGGGAAACTGTAACAAAGGGAAGCAACTCAATCTTTGTATAATATAGCATATAAAAACAATCATAGCTGGGATTTACTCAAATAAGTATGTTTTATTAATTTGATTGCATACAAAATACTGTTGAAAAATCATCGGTGTTAAACCCAAAAACAAAAGATGAAAAAACGCATACTTAAGAGACAAAATGTTAAATGAGGCTATTTGATTATCTGTTCATGAATGGCGTCCATTTTGAATAATTTCGGCCGTTTTTATTTTTTCCATCTTCCTTCATTTTTTTTTTTGGATACCATGTTCTCACTTTCTTCCAAGTTTCGTGCTTGCATAATCGCTGGACGTGGCTTATTTTTCTCCTTCTCCAATGTGTTACGGAAAATCTCCTCTGATCAACAGTTGGAGGAAGAGCAAATACAATGCACTATTTCGGCTATTTCTTTTCAAGAATTTGCCTCAAGTACAGACCAAACTGTCAAATACAGCCCGGCCGGAACAACTGAAAACGAAGGTCCACTGTTGTTATCGAAAAATGTCTGGTGTTCTTTCCGTTTTATGGACGTTTCAGCCATACGGCAAACACCATAATGTCAAGTACAAAGTTGAATTTCTTGAAATACCCCAACATGCTACTCTAGATATATTTCAAGAAAGTCAACTTGAAAATTGGGTTTTTAATATCAATGGTAATGTGAATAAAACTATAGTCTTTTTTTCCAGGTTGTGTGTAGTTGCAATATGGACACCGCCTTTTATAGGGGATCGTCTGAAGCACAGCGAGCCTCATTCCTGCATCTGGGAACCGTCAAACAACACTGAATTTGTTATATTTGTTGCAGTCATTGGCCACTATATACCGTGTATAGTCATGGTTTTCTGCTACATCAAGGTAAACAAGTCTCTTTTGTAATATACAAAATATGTTATTGAAAAAAGGTCAATATCAAAGTACGGCATTTGATATTGTTTATATTAATATTCTATATCATTAACGTTTAAATCGCCGTTTTTCATGGGGAAAAAACATCGCCAAAGTATATAAAGAACGCATTGTTTTACCAAGCGTATAAAATATGTAAAAACTGCAAAACGTGCCATCTTTGTATTCAGCAATAGGGACATATAAAGGGGCTACACTTCCGGACAATTCAACACCATAAATACCTCAGTCAGTGTTCGATGAATTGTTACACGTCCTTTTGAAAAGTCCGCTTCCTAGAAAAAGAGGGCCAAAATGACACTAGGTCACTCACCTGAGAAACACACCATAACAGTGTAAACATGTTTGACCTAGTGATTTCACGGAAACAAATATTCTGATCAATTTTCATTAAGATTTGACCAAAAAATGTGGTCTCTTAAGTGTAAACAAGTATTTTCTTCAATTTGACCTAGTGTAGATTTGATCAAGGCAATCATTCTGACTAAATTTCATCAACCTCTATTGAAAAATACAGCCTCTATCGCATACAAATCGTTTTTCTTTGATTTGTCCTAGTGACCTAGTTTTTGATCCCATATGACCCATATTCAAACTTGACCTTAATTTCATCAAGGCTATCATTCTGACCAAATTTCATGAAGATCAATTGAAAAATACAGTCTCTATTGCATACACAAGGTTTTTCTTTGATTTGACCTAGTGACCTAGTTTTTGACCACAGATGACCCATATTCTAACTTGACCTAGATTTCATCAAGGCTCATTCTGACTAAATTTTAAGAATATCCAGTGTAAAATGCAGCCCCTATTGCGTACACAAGGTTTTTCTTTAATTTGACTGGGTGACCTAGTTTTTGATCCTAGATGACCCATATTCAAACTCCACCTAAATTTCATATAGACAAACATTCTGATTAAATTTCATGAAGATCTGGTGTAAAATGCAGCCCCTATTGCATACTCAAGGTTTTTCTTTGATTTGACAGTTTTAGTTTTAGACCCTAGATGACTCATATTCGAACTTGACCTAGATTTTATCAAGGCAATCATTCTGACCAAAATTCATGAAGATCAACTGAAAAATATAGCCTCTATCGCATACACTAGGTTTTTCTTTGATTTGACCTAGTGGCCTACTTTTTGATCCCAGATAACCCATTTTCGAACTCGGCCTAGATTTCATCAAGATAATCATTCTGACAAAATTTCATGAAGATCAGTTGAAAAATATAGCCTCTATCACAAACACAAGGTTTTTCTTTTATTTGACCTAGTGACCTAGATTTTGAACCCAGATGACCCATTTTCAAACTTGGCCTAGATTTCATCAAGGTCGTCATTCTGACCAAAATTCATGAAGATCAATTGAAAATACAGCCTCTATCGCATACACAAGGTTTTTCTTTTATTTGACCTAGTGACCTAGTTTTTTACCCAAGATTACCCATTTTCGAACTTAGCCTAGATTTCATCAAGGTTATCATTCTGACAAAATTTCATGAAGATCAGTTGAAAAGTACAGCCTCTATCGCATACACAAGCTAAATGGCTAAATGTTGACAGACGACAGACAGACAGACAGACAAGAAGCCGGACATCGAGCGATCACAATAAAGCTCAGGTGAGCTAAAAACTGATGAAGACATGGCCGTAAACCCAGCATGGCTAGAAACCATGACCTCTGGATTAAGCGACTGCCACCTTTACTAGAACATTGCTTTCTTATTAAATTAATATAAATAAATATCAATGTTATACTATTACGTTTTTGTATGATCTTTCAGGTATTTATGGTTATGCGAAGGCAATCATCTATTGTTGCTGGTATTGGTGGAGAAAGTGCTGCATCAACAATCCGAATACACGTACAACCCGTGTCTTCACATAACCAAGGCATTTCCTCACATACCTCACATGTTTATATTGGAGACAGTCATAATGCCGACAACATACACGCCATGGAATCTTCTAATGGACGCTATCTGACTACCAGCAGTAAAGTGGGCAGCGAGAATTCACCCCCCATTAGACCACCGCGCCAGGCAGAAGACTATGTAGCACGCACCACGCAAACAAGATCGTCAAACAGGACTAACCGTACGTCCCATAATCAGCAGCGTGAAAAACGAATTTTCATCACGCTAACCTATATTTTGTTAAGCTATCTAATTTGCTGGTTCCCATTTTATATAGCGTTTGATACATATGCTTGGAAACCAGACTTGTTACCAGCTGGACTATATTCCTTCTTCTTCTGGTCAACATACGTGAATTCAACACTGAACCCTTTTATCTATGCCTTTACTAACAAAGAATTCCGCCTGGCATTCATCAAAGTATTGAAAAAAATATACAGATGCCCAAAACAGAGGGTTGCAGCATGATTCTTTCTGTTTTCATAAAATAACAATTTTAAGATGATAATTATCTTTTTGAATATGGAATGAATTGATTCCCATTTGGGAATAATTGGATACAAAATCAAAGGCGGGACTTTGTCCGTTTATGTTAAATTTAGCATGGGGGACTGTGGGGGATTTTATAGATGTGCGTGGGGGGTGAGGGTACATCAGTTGGAATAAATTTGTAATCCAGTTGAAAATCTTTAGTTTTTAAATTTTTAAAACTCATACTTCAGCTTCTCTTAATTAAACTTTTAATTTTGCATTTCGACTTTTAATAATATTACTAGTATCATGTAAGCTAATTGCGACAGGTGGTAAGTTCTGTCAGATCATGTTAGGAAATCAAACATAAGCTTTATAAATTTATGGAAAATATCAATTTCTCTTTTTTCTTTAACCTAAATTTGTCGAGATGAAAGATCAAAATTGCTAGTTTATTGCCTGCTAATTATGAATCCCTATTCATCAGTTTTGACTTGACTAGTACATTATAATGCGCATTAGTTGAAGTATCTCATTTGGTGCAAGGCAGTTATGGGTTTGCAAAGACCTACATATTACTGCTGCAAACCAGTTCACTTTCATGGAGGGTAGGTGGTCTACGAATGTGCACATCCATACTATATACCAAAATGTTTGTAACAGTCTTAACTTTCCAAAACCAGTTGATGCCAGAATCTAAGTGGTAGACAAAGTGCTCAAATTCAAGATGGCCACCGAAAATTAAAACTCGCACTATACAAACTGACTGGACAATATATTTAACTTTTATAGGCATGGTACTAAATATTTATAAGCTCTGGTTTCAAAAACATTTAAAGGCTTTTCCCTACATAAGACAATGTTAAAACTGTTGACCCCGGAGCGAAATCAGTTGTGACCCCAGGGTCATGATTTGAAAAACTTGATAGTAGACAATAAACAAGAGGGCCATGATGGCCCTATATCGCTCACATGAGTAGAGTTGCTTGGTTGAACAAAATAATTTTCTTAGCTAAAGCTTTAAAAACATGAAAATTAGGAGAGTGGGTCAAGGTAAAGATTATGCTAGATTACTTTTGAAATCTTTATAAAAAATATTACAGGTGGTCCAAATCCTTTTGCTGTAGCTTAGAAAACAAGATAATAGGTCAGTAGGTCATATACATGGTTACTGAAAGTCTGTTTAAAGATCGGCATGTCATCAAAATATCAAAGGTGTATCTTAAACAAGAGGGCCATGATGGCCCTATATTGCTCACCTGAGTTTAACTGCTTGCTTGAACAAATTTCTATGCTAAAGGTTAAAAAAAAAAAAAAACTAGGTGAGAAAGTCATGGTAAAGATTCTTCAAGATAAGTACTGAAATCTGTTAAAAATTTTTACAAGTCGTCCAAATCTCTTTGCTGTAGCTTCAAAAACAAGAAAGTAGGTCAGTAGGTCAGGGTTAATAATATTTAAGATGAGTATTGAAATCTGTATCAAAAGTTCTACATGTGGTCCAAATGTCCATGCTCTATCTTCAAAAAGAAGAAAGTAGGTCAGCAGGTCATGATAAAGACTATTCAAGATGAGAATTGAAATCTGTATCAAACATTATACATGTGGTCCACATCATTTTGCTGTAGCTTCAAAAACAAGAAAGTAGGTCAGTAGGTCACAATAAGAACATTAAAGATGAGTATTGAAATCTGCATTGAAAGTTATTGACGTGGTCCAATTTCTATGCTGTTACGATCGGTGTGCAAAGCTGTATATGTCATCCAAATTTCAAGGCTGTATTTTAAACAAGAGGGTCATCATGACCCTGGATCGCTCACCTGGGTAATATGAGCTACATGTTTCAAAGATCAAACTGATGATAAAATATTAAGAAAGTCAGTAGGTCACATTCATGGTCAATGATATTCAGTTTTACGATTGGTGTGCAAAACTGTGTATGTCATCAAAATTTCAAGGCTGTATCTTAAAAAACAAGAACGCAGGTCAGTAGGTCAAGGTCACAGTTAAGTGACTTCATATTACTTGGGGTCATCAGGTAATTATTATTAAACAGTCTTGGAAGTAGGATCAAATGATTTTTCAAGTATTTTTTCCTAATAGTATATAACTCACATAGTAACTAAGTGACCCCAGGGCAGGGCCTCTTTTAACCCCAGTGGCATAATTTGAATAATTTTGGTAGAGGACTACTAGACAATGCATCATACCAAATATCAAAAGCATAGGTCGTATGGTTTCAGACAAAAAGATTTTTAAAGTTTTTTTCCTATATAAAACTTTGGACCCCCGGGGCAGGGCCTCTTTTCCCCCCAGGGGTACAATTTGAATAATTTTTGTTGAGGACCATAAGACAATGGTGCAAACCAAATATCAAAGGTCTAAGTGTTGTGGTTTCAGGCAAGAAGATTTTTAAACTTTTTTTCATATATAAGTCTATGTAAAACTTGGGACCCCCAGGGCGGGGCCATATTTGACCCTAGAGGGATAATTTGAATAATCTTGGTAGAGAACCACTAGATGATGCTACACAAGAGATATCAAAGCCCTATTCCCTGTGGTTTTGGATATGATTTTTAAAGTTTTTCCTTTCGGTTGCCATGGCAACCAGAGTTCTGCATGGAATTCAATTCTTTGAACAATTTTGAAAGGGGGTCACCCAAGGATCATTCCTGTGAAGTTTGGTATAATTCTGCCCAGTGGTTTTCAAGAAGAAGATTTTTTTAGAAAATGTTGACGGACACACAACGCACGCCGCAAGACGGACATTGAGCGCTCACAATAGCTCACCATGAGCCTTTGGCTCAGGTGAGCTGAAAACAAAAACGTAGGTCATTAGGTCAAGGTCACGGTCAAGTGACCCCTAGTAACTTGGGGTCATCAGGTAATTATAATTAAACAGTCTAGGAAATATGATCAGATAATTTTTGAAGTATATTTTCCTATATAACTCATATACAAGTGACCCCCGGGGCAGGGCCTCTTTTCACCCAGGGGCATAATTTGAACAATCTTGTTAGAGAACCACTAAGCAATGCTACATACCCAATATCAAAGGCTTAAGCCTTGAACTTTCAGACAAGAAGATTTTAAAAAAATTTTCCTATATAAGTCTATGTAAAACTTGGTTCCCCCAGGGCAGTGTCTCTTTTCACCCCAGGAGCATAATTTGAACAATTATGGTAGAGGACCACTAGGCAATGCAACATACCAAATATCAAAAGCCTTGACCTTGCAGTTTCAGGCAAGAAGATTTTTAAAGGGGCCTCTTTTCACCTCAGGAGCATAATTTTAAATAATCTTGGTAAAGGACCACTTGGCAATGCTACATACCAAATATCAAAAGCCTAGGCCTTGCAGTTCCAGACAAAAAGATTTTTAAAGTTTTTCCTATATAAGTCTATATAAAAATTGGTACCCCCAAGGCAGGGCCTCATTTAACCCTAGGGGCATAATTTGAACAATCTTAGTAGAGGCCATAAGGCAATGCTAAAAAATCAAATATCAAAGGCCTAGGTCTTGTGGTTTCAGACAAGAAGATTTTTAAAGTTTTTTCCTATATAAGTCTATATAAACCATTACTGTATGCTGTCACGTGACGTGGTGTACGGCGAGAAAAATGCAAGATGGCGGACGTGGATATTTGGGAAAGGTAGGCTCCTTGTTTGTTCATTGATTTCTCTGTTAATATTTCCTTTAGGGGAGAATGTTTTGTCAAATAACACGGCACTGACATTTGTCTTTTATCGGTTGTATACCATTACCTCCGACAACGGCTCGAATTTCTAGACTTTGCTCAAAAACAACGGAAAATAAATTTAAGTGGGGAGAAACTCGGTATTTCGAATTTTCCATCCCTTTCTTCCACGATTTCTGCCAGATTATGAAGCACACATAGACTATTTACATAGACAAAACGTGTGTATCAGCCTGTAATGTAACAGGTTTGAAAGGTTCGGAATATTGTATATTCTATAAATCATTGTTTAATATGCTACGTAGAAAGATGATAAACTGTAATACTTGAAAATATTGAAAGTTGCTGAATTGTCAAACCTGTCACAAAACATGTAGCCCAAGGGTTAAACAGGTATACTTAGTTGTTTATATCATCTACTTCCGGGATCAAAGTTAGATATGTTAAGGAAAAAGGCATGACGAATTGTGTAATTTTACATAGCGGCTAGACTGCTTAATTAAATACATATGCTGAAATATAATTATCTAGGGCAGAGAGATTTAGAGTTAGGGAGAAAGATGGGTTATAAATGCTAGATTGATAAGGTCACTTTTACTTAATAATATCTAGCTAAAAATGTTTAAATATTAAAGACTGTTGCTATGATAAATAAACTGGTTAAAAGGCTATGTTTGTTGTTTTAAATGGCCACGCTACGTTACAACGCGCGTTTCTGGTGCCGTGACCAGGATGAACCTTTGGAATGTTGTCAGGGCACTACGATGAAGTACGCATACCACTAGATGATCACGCGAGAAACAAGGTTAGAAAACTGTCTATTCTATTTGCTGTTAAATAATTTATTTTAAAATGGCAGACAACGCTTCTATTCAGCCAATATTTCAAGATTTGGCTATTCAATTAAAAAATGTTTCCACCGCAATAGGAACTCAGAGCGTACAACATATGATTTCAATATTTGATGGTAAATCTGAAGATTTTAAGTCGTGGGTAAAATCAATAGAAAAATATTCTATTTTAAATGATTTAAATGATGAAGAAAGAAATTAATTTGCTATCAAACTGCAACAGGCCCAGTGTCAGATTTTATACTAGATTTAAAAAACGAAAATCAAAAATTGCACTTGGCTGCTTTAAAGCATGCTTTATTACTAGATTTTCTGAGATACACGACTCACAGCATGCTTTATATCTTTTGCAAAATATCAAACAAAAACCTGATGAAAATGTAAATGTCTATGTGAAAGATTATTAACTCTGGCAGAAGATCTATGAAAATCAAGATCAAGGTCAAAATCATATTGCAAATTTAGCAATTAATCAGAAACAGTTAATAGGTCATTTTCTTGACGGGTTAACAGAAAAGTTTCTTAAAATGAAAGTTATGCATGATTCGCCGGAAACTTTACAGGCTGCAGTTACGTCAGCTATGAATGAACAAAATTTAAGAAATCGATTTAATTTACGATTCGGAAATGCTACTAGTCAGCAAAATTTTTCAGAAACTTGTCAAAAAGCTAAGGAGTTAGATCATATTCAGCCACAAATTCGTTGTCAATATTGCCGAAGGCTAGGTCATAATGTCAAGCAATGTAGGACACGTCAGAAATATGTTCATGCAATATTATTACGAAAGAAAGCCACTAGACATATACAGAAATTAAGCCAAAGTAATTCAAAACAATTACCATTGGAAAAAAATATATGATTGCTGGAATTGTGGGAAATTAGGACATTTTATGAGGAATGTAAGAGTGTATTGAGACCTAAAAAGAACATATATTTTAGGCCTTTAACTAAGATCTTCCTGTCATAAAGAAGTCGATGGTAGGAAAATGATTTATCAACGTATTTTATAGCGCTAGCATGAATCCAAACCTTGTACATTAGAATGGGGAAACAGAAGATTAGGGCATTAGTAGACTCTGGAGCAGAAGTCTCATTAATTAATAGGAGGACATATGAATCATTAAATAGGAAGCCAAAACTATTTAAAAATCATAAAGTTTCATTACAGTCTGTAAATGGTAACTCACTGCATGTAGATGGATATACCAATCTTATTTTTCGAATAGGTGGTGAAAAAATAGAACATAAATTTTATGTGGTCTCAAATATGAATAGAAAAGCAATACTTGGAAGGGACTTTCTCATTCAGAACAATGCAGAATTTATTTTGATCTTTTATCAATGAGAGTTAAAAATAGCTATGTCACATTACAAGAAGATGTACATATTGCTTCAGTATTTAGGTTGCAAAAGATACTGTAATTAAACCTCAAGCAGTGCATATTTGTTCAGGACAATTACGAAAAGACTCTAAACTAAAAAATTTTAAAATATGAATTAAAAAGTGTTGAAGATGGTTATCTTAGTACAGAACCTGGTTAATGTAGCCTAATTCAGTCATAAAATTACGAAAACATCGTGGGTTTCCTGTTATGTTTAGTAAATTCTACAAATAGAACATTAAATTAAGAAAAGGTTGTGCCGTTGCAACTGTTGAACAAATTGATGAAAAATGTAAGCTTCTGTTTCTGATGTCAATAAATTATCACACACAATAAGGTGAAAAATCAAGTATTAATACAAAAGAAATAGTAGCACCTAAAAAACACTTTCAGTATGAAAAAAAATTTAAAGTTAAAACAAATAGGGACGTTTTTGCGAATAATGACCAGAATTGTCACGACAGATACGATTACAATGAAAATTCCTACTGTAGAACATGAACCGATAAAACAGCGACCATATAGAGTGCCATTAAATGATAGGAAATTTTATGAGTGATGCTATAGATGAAATGCTTAAGGCTAACGTAATAAGACCTTCTCAAAGCCCTTATGCAAGTCCTGTTGTGCTGGTTAAAAAGAAAAACGACAACAGTACCAGATTTTGTATAGACTTTAGGAGGATCAACGCCCTGGTGAGACCCACAGCATATCCTCTACCTCATATCGATGATATATTGGCTCTTTTAGGTGATTCAAAATACTTTTACTACCCTAGACTGTCGCTCAGGATTTTGGCAAATACCGATTGATGAAAAAGATAAAGAAAAAACACTGCATTTACCACATTCAGAGGTCTATTCGAATTAACGTTATGTGCTTCGGATAAGTTAATGCCCCGGGGTGTTCCAGAATTAATGTCTAAAGTCTTAGAGGGATAAGATTTTGCTGTGGCATATTTAGATGACTGTCTTATATTCAGTAAAACATTAGAAGAACATAAACGCCACTTAGACATTATTTTATTCAAAGGTTAAGAGAGCATAAACTTAAACTTAAGTTGAAAAAGTGTCAATTCATGCAGCCTAAAACCGAATACTTAGGTTTTGTCATAGATGAAGATGAAGCTATTAGGTCACTTCCGGTTCCAAAAAATGTGCGTGAAGTTCGAAAAATAATTGGGGCTTCCTCGTTCTATAGACGGTTCATCCCCTCATTTTCAGAAATAGCAGAACCTCTTATAAACCTTACAAGGAAAAAGTCTCCATTTATTTGGACAGAAGAATGTCAGAAAAGTTTTGAGAAAATTAAAGAACAATTAACAGCTATTCCTTTCTTATCTTACCCAGATCCAAACAAGCCGTATACATTATATACCGATGCCAGCGATAGTCATGTGGCAGCGTGCTTAACTCAAGCGTGTAATTCACCAGAATCAGATGAAAATAAAGAAAGGCCTATATATTTTCTGTCTCATAAACTAAGTGAAACACAAAAGAAATACAGCACTATTGAGAAAGAGGCACGACAATACCTACAAAGTTTCTGACAAATATGAAGTTAAAAGTATAAATGTTATAAACTCTAACAACTTAAACCCGAAAGAAGTGAGCTAACAAAGAATATCAAAAACAAGATTCTTTAGTAGAAACTGTCCCAGCATTTGCAGATTTAGTTATGAGATTAGAACAAGATAAAGATCCTGCAATTGTTCAGCTGAAAATGCAACTTAAGTATGGTGACCCAAGTAAGGCTGAATTGAAGAAGTATTTAGAAGTAGACAATGTTCTATACTATATTTCAAACCCATACGAAGAACCAGTCATGAGACTGTATGTTCCTAGTCATTTGAAATCATTAGTTATAACAGAATATCACAACAATGGTCACCCTGGTACACAACGTATGTTTGCAACTATAAAAACAAAGTACTACTGGCCAAATATTTTAAAGAACTTCATAGATATGTAACACTTGTGTTGATTGCCAGTCTAGAAATTTGAAAAAGGGTTTTAAAGCGCCTTTAAGAGAAACAAATATTGCACCATTTCCATTTGCTATTGTTTCAATAGACATATGTGGTCCTTATGAGAAAACACTTAGTGGCAATCGTTACATCATTTGTTTGTTGACATGTTCAGTGGTTTCCAGAAGCTTTCGCAGCTCCAGATAAAGTACAAATACAGTAATAGACTACTTTTGAATGAGATATATCCTAGATATGGATGTCTCTCCAGATAATTCAGACCGAGGGTCAGAATTTACGGTTCTGCCTTTAGGGAGGTCCTGAAAGAGTTAAATATTGACAATGTATCATGTACAGCATACCACCCAGAAAGTAATGCAAAACAAGAACGAATACACAGAGTTCTGCATGATATTTAGCAAAATATTCAAGGTAATACACGTGAATGGGATCTTCATCTTAATATGTCTTTAGCAGGCATACGTCACAATGTTTCTTCAAGTTCAAAGTTCACACCTTTCTGTTTAGTTTACAACAGAGACCCGATTTTACCTATAGATAATTTGCTAAAGCCTAGAGCTAAATACCATGGCGAAGAGTTTCACAAGATAGTTCTTCAAGAACAACATGCAAGTTTCCTTACTGCTTATAGACATTTAAAACGCTCAAAACGAAAACATAAGGCACAAGTAGACAAAAAAGCAAAAGACATTAAGTTCGAAATAAATGATCCTGTCTATTATAAAAACTATCAAAGAAAAAACAAGCTTGAAGATCGCTGGAAATCACATTACAGAATCCTGGAACAAAAAGGTCCAGTTACATACCTTATTAAGAACCAGCTTGACAACTCCGTTGTGCAAGTACATGCAGATCAGATAAGGCTTGCTGACATTGCTGAATTGCCCAAACGTAAAGCTGTCAAAGGTTATCCAAGACGAAGGGTTAACTATGTAATACCTCCAGATGATTGTAGCTCAAGCAGTAATGATGAATCTGATGTTTCTGATGCTAAAATATCAAACAAAATCAGAAAAGTTAAAATGCCTAAAAGCACAAATAGGGTCCGTCAAGAACGTGAAAATTCTTCCTCAGAAGATAATATTCCTTTAGATCAGTTAAGAAAACATTTAAGAGAACAGAGTAGGGAACAAAATGACTCAGAAACGGAACAAAAAGCAAGCAATACTGGCGAAAGTTCAGCTAGTATGGGTAACAAAACAGAAGAAAACAATTACCTTGATAATTGAAAATGTAACAAGACACACAAAAACACCTAATCATGTTATGAAACTTGATACTGATGACAAACAAAAATATCTGCAAATGATATAAAGTCACATGGCTGAGAATGAAAAAAGCAAAAATGAAATGATGCAAGGTCTGCTAAAGACATTGTTTTAGACTTTAACTGCTAGACAATTGTTTAAGGACTTACGCGAAGGTCCTATCTTAGAGAATATTTTGCTATTTTATAGCATAAAATGATTTAACAAGAGATTGGTAAGAAAAGTAGCGCTATATGATGACGTTAATAAATCCAAATGACTTCACCAAGGTGTATATTCATATACACTGTATTGTTTTGTAAATATCTTCAATTAAAGTTATTGTTCATACATTTATTATTATAATTGTTCGGTGTAGGTTAAATTCCTAATGCACAAAGTTATATTTTCTGCATAGTAAAAGGCTAGTAGAAAAAAACAAGATAGAACCTCAACGTAACATTTGTTCCTTTAATTCTGTTTAGAACAGAATACCTATGCTGTTATTCACATTTGAAATTATTGTTATCAAAATATTTTAATGTCAAATCATTTAGTGTTCTGAGACCTGTGAGAACAATTATATCGTGAGGTTCACTAGTTTAAGCATACTTTAGTATTGTAAGACGCATGAAAACAGTCATAATGTGAGATTTACAATAATGGTTATTGAATAATGTTTACAATAAAGTAAATAAAAATGCCTGGCTAACATTTTTAATATATATTTTGTATTTTGTTTCTGCAATTTAATGTCAGCTACAGTCTGTAGAGTATTAAAACCGGTGTCACGATAAGTTTCTCCACGCACCTGTTTACATTTACTGGTGTCATGATAGATTTCTCCACGCACCTGTTTCAGAAACCGGTGTCATGATAGATTTCTCCACGCACTTGTTTCAGAAACCGGTGTCATGAAAGGTTTATACACGCACCTGTTACAAAATCCGGTGTCATGGTAAATATCTCCTAGCACCTGTTTAAACGTATTTCTGAAGATTTTAGTTTAGATTAAGGAAAAAGAAATAGTTATATTCAACCCATTTGAAGTTTCTATACGAGATGTATGTTTTATTAAAAGCACGTACGCTTTGCCAGTATCTAATGACTTTTGAATTTTTACAAGTATTTGTTCTTAATAGTAAAATGCAAATACGACTAAAATTAAGAGGCATAACAACAGTTTCATAATATATCCTAGAATAAGCCGAATAAGTAAGGCTTACAAAACGTAATTACTTTTATTGCATATATGATTTTGTTGATTTAGATTTAGTGTTCTCAGACCTTTTTGTGAGAACAAGCACATTATTTTACTAGCAATTATAGTTAAAGCACATTTATCGCGATACATTTCCACAAAATGAATGAATTGCTGTAATCGTATTAATTCTATTTTTTGTATCAAATATACATGTTTCAAAGTTCATATCCTTAAAGTATTCATTTAAAGTTATATTGTCATCTTTTTGAATTAATAAACATGGTCACAAATGCTGTGAAATAAAAAGAAAAATGCGACAACCAGTACAAAAATTTTGTTATTCGTTTAACTATGTATCAAATTCACTTGCCCGAATAATTTTGGCGAAATAATTCATAAAATATAAGTCTGTTTGCAAATGCAAATTAAATGTTTTTTAGTATTTTTATTTAAAACAATTTATATCAGTTAAAAGATAAATATATAAAGTACTTACCTTATAATAACTTGAATACGTGTAATCATTCTCCTTGTCCATTGTTATATCCTTTTATTATATCTGAGTGCTCGTATTACGGTGGAATTTTAATAAAATTTCAAACAAAATTTCTAAAACACGTCTGCACACAATACAAGCAAGAACAACAATGGCCAGTTTATCTAACAGTTTCTGCCACGAATGCAAAAAGGGGCTGACAAATTCACGGTTGAACGCACGATATTGACCAATGAGAAACTGTGTAACAATAACAGCCCACAAGGACTTATTATCAGTCAACTATATCAGCAACTTCCTGGTGGAACGCCAAAGTGACAAAGATAAAATCATGAATAATACAACAATCAACGAAAAATAACCCCAAGCTATAATGATATATCAATCTTTCTCTCCATCTACAATAAAGAAACTTTGTTAATACAGAATTTATGAAAAATGTTAAAATGAAAAAGAAATAATCTGAAATTCTGTGTAGAAAACAACAAAGAAACAGGACAAATAAGAAACATTTTTGCAACAGATATATTTACACGATGTCAAATTCTCGTCAGAGTATTATACTTTTATTCCCCATGCAATTCTTATTGAAAATACCCGACACAGTTTGCAAATAATATTGGTTATGAAGACTATTTTCCCAGCTGATATAAAGACTTTATTTTGCCCTAGCTGAAAACTGCAAAGATTCAACAATTTGAAACTATATAACTGGAAGTATTTTAGACAATTTTAGTGTTAAGCAAATTCAGGATCCCACGGCCTGCTCCGCTACTCCGCAACGAGATGTGTGCATATAGAATTCAACAACAACAGATAATTATTACGGAACTATGGGACGCCGATGTGAACAACGCGAAACAGCAGACTTGGTGCCACATGACCTACAACTGATGTTTCTACGCTGCAGAGAAATGGCTGATGTTGGAGGCAGATTTGTTTAAAATTTGTATCATTTATTGTTTATTTCATTTGAATATTTAAAAGAAAGAAAGGAAATTTATAAATAAATAAATAAATAAATGTTTTCGGTGCATACAAATGTATTTATAAAATGTATACTCTATACAAAATGTATACTCTAGATACAAGTCTCTCAGAATTTATACTTTTGAAAGAATATTCAGTATTTTTAAATGTGTGCTTTAGATATCCGACTTTCGGCGTATACACTTGTAGCATGAGCGCAAATAAAAAAAATACATGTTCAAGGCATATAAGTACCTTGATCCTTAACCTGTACTTTTTACATGTGCGCGTATTTAATTTTAAAATATTAGCATGTTTCAAAAGATATATCGTATCTATAGAAGATGTGATTATATGTAATCGTGAAAATATAGACAGATGTGACTCGCAAATGAAAAACTGTTTAATTTCAATGTATAATGTAATATTGTAAAACTACAGACGAATGTTTTGAAAAGATATAATAATGCACTTTATTTGCATGAGAGAAATCATCACGTTTTAGGAAATTCCTCAATTATATTTGTATTATGCTTGCACTAACTATTCTGATGCCTAAATACTGAGAAATTGTATCTATCTGTAATATTATGTACTTTAAATTGTCTTTTGTTTGATATTTGTCTTTGTTTTAATATGTATGTGTAAAATTACCCAACTGTAAAGTCGTGCATTCAAAAGCTAATTACGTTTACTAAATTATACCTGGCGAACCCTCGGCAACAATAATCTAAACGATCAACATTAAGGATTTGTTATAGCTTAGATTTACTATTAATCTTTTTTTTATTATTTTTTTTTGTGGAAGAAATGAAGGGATTTGTAATGTAACAGGTTTGAAAGGTTCGGAATATTGTATATTCTATAAATCATTGTTTAATATGCTACGTAGAAAGATGATAAACTGTAATACTTGAAAATATTGAAAGTTGCTGAATTGTCAAACCTGTCACAAAACATGTAGCCCAAGGGTTAAACAGGTATACTTAGTTGTTTATATCATTTACTTCCGGGATCAAAGTTAGATATGTTAAGGAAAAAGGCACGACGAATTGTGTAATTTTACATAGCGGCTAGACTGCTTAATTAAATATATATGCTGAAATATAATTATCTAGGGCAGAGAGATTTAGAGTTAGGGAGAAAGATGGGTTATAAATGCTAGATTGATAAGGTCACCTTTACTTAATAATATCTAGCTAAAATGTTATGTTTAAATATTAAAGACTGTTGCTATGATAAACAAGAGGACCATGATGGTCCTGAATCGCTCACCTATCCCCACATGACCCAGTGTTGAACTGAGTATGACGTCGTTATTTCTATTATTTGACATAGTGACCTAGTTTTTGAGCACATGTGACCTAGATATCATCAAGATAAAAAATTCTGACCAATTTTCATGAAGATCCATTGAAAAATATGACCTCTAGAGAGGTCACAAGGTTTTTCTATTATTTGACCTAATGACCTAGTTTTTGAAGGCACGTGACGCACTTTTGAACTTGACCTAGATATCATCAAGTGAACATTCTCACCAATTTTCATGAACATCTCATGAAAAATATGGCCTCTAGAGAGGTCACAAGGTTTTTCTATTTTTCGACCTACTGACCTAGTTTTTGATTGCACACGACCCAGTTATGAACTTGACCTAGATATCATCAAGCTGAACACTCTCACCAATTTTCATGAAGATCCATTGAGAAATATGGCCTCTAGAGACATCACAAGGTTTTTCTATTTTAGACCTACTGACCTAGTTTTTGACCGCATGTGACCCAGTTTCGAACTTGACCTAGATATCATCAAGATGAACATTCTGATCAATTTTCACGAAGATCTCTTGAAAAATATGGCCTCTAGAGAGGTCACAAGGTTTTTCTATTTTTAGATCTACCGACCTAGTTATTGACCGCACGTGACCCAGTTTTGAACTTGACTTAGATATCATCAAGGTGAACATTCTGACTAATTTTCATAAAGATCACGTGAAAAATATGGCCTCTAGAGAGGTCACAAAGTTTTTCTATTTTCAGACCTACTGACCTAGTTTTTGATCCCACGTGACCCAGTTTCAAATTTGACCTAGATATCATCAAGGTGAACATTCTGACCAATTTTCATGAAGATCCATTGAGAAATATGGCCTCTAGAGAGGTCACAAGGTTTTTCTATTTTTAGACCTACTGACCTAGTTTTTGACCCCACGTAACCCAGTTTCAAACTTGACCTAGATATCATCAAGGTGAACATTCTGACCAATTTTCATGAAGATCCATTGAGAAATATGGCCTCTAGAGAGGTCACAAGGTTTTTCTATTTTTAGACCTACTGACCTAGTTTTTGACCCCACGTGACCCAGTTTCGAACTTGACCTAGATATCATCAAGGTGAACATTCTGACCAATTTTCATGAAGATCTCAAGAAAAATATGGCCTCTAGAGAGGTCACAAGGTTTTTCTATTTTTAGACCTACTGACCTAGTTTTTGACCGCACGTGACCCAGTTTCGAACTTGACCTAGATATCATCAAGATGAACATTCTGACCAACTTTCATAAAGATCCCATGAAAAATGTGACCTCTAGAGTGGTCACAAGCAAAAGTTTACGCACGCACGCACGGACGCACGCACGGACGACGGACGACGGACGCCACGCGATCACAAAAGCTCACCTTGTCACTTTGTGACAGGTGAGCTAATAAAACTGGTTAAAAGGCTATGTTTGTTGTATTAAATGGCCACGCTACGTTACAAGCCAGTTCACTGAAAATCGCATATTTCCTAAAAAAATATTCGTTTTAAAATTTGCCAAGTGTATGGTAAGAAGGCCAATGTTATTCTGTCGGTATACGGTAGGACGTCGGCCAAAAGTGTACGGCAGGCAGAAAAAATTCAAAGATTTTGCTACGAAATGGTGTACGGAAAGAAGAAAATATCCTGACACGATTACCAATTACCTTACCCTAGAACTTAGAAGGATAAATGTGGTCTATATTTCGACATTAGTGCTGCCAAATTTCAATGTGTTTCCAAAGAATTCTCCAGTCTCTCTAAACCGTACAGAATTTTAAAATGAACTAGTTTCTGTATTAGCTCATTTGAATGATGTTTAATATATTTGCATATAATGTGTTAGATATATTCTTTCATGCACTTGCTTTGGACGACCTTAATTTGTTGGGAAGCAAAATATGAAGATATAACAGTATTGTGTTTTACCTGATCATGTGGGCTAACCTGAACAAATGAATACGCAAGCTACAATTTTCTTTCGATTTATCACTGTATGTCAAAAACGGATGCCTGCATAGAAATTTGTTATCATTTTGATTTTGATTCTGTCAAATTTTTAGTAGTAGTAATGTATTATGATGGTTTTGGCGTTTTGACCTCACTTGACCCCTTGTCCCGATTTTATAAGTGCACCTTAACCTTACCCTAAACTTATAATACTAACTCGGTACACCTGTACCCTCATAATCTTTGGTTAAATCAAATGAAAACCTTAGGTTAAACCAAATGAAGAAAACATATATTTTTATTCAAAAACAGTTTCCACTTAAAAACTTTAAACACTACACTAAGAGACAAAATGTAGAATAAGTTTGGCCTAATATAGCATACAGGAAGTAAAATATAGTGTGGTTAAATTTAGGTCGCGTTTACTTTCTGTTTAAACCACCTTTCTGTTTTAACAGTACTTCCTTGTTTTGTAAACCTTCTGCATAGATAAAACAACTGTTAAAGACATTAGAAATGACACAAAATGTACACAGTACCAATAAATACATTAATAATTATCCATGAAACAAGAAAATTTCAAACTAAAAATAACACAGACCGGGAAAACCAAATGCTAAATATAACAAATATAACAAGGTCAGGTTATTTACAAATCTATCTCCCTTTAATAATTGAAATTAAAAAAAACAAGTAATATCTCCCTTTGATAACTGAAATTCATACAAATTATTTTAATTAATATTGGAAGAATAAAATTACTTTAGGAGTTGTTAAGTTTTAAAAACAAAAAGTAATTGAATAAATTATAACACATGAAAAATAAAATTATGATAATTTCAAAACCATAACATTATTATAATAAAGAATATACGCTATATAAAAACGGTTTCAACTTTTATATCATTGAGTCGAGTTGTGTTAAGCTTTGTTCCGGAAGTTAATCCGACGTTTCCTTGTCTGTTTAAAGGTAGCTTGCAGTATGGTTTGTTTACTGGGTCGTCTTGTCTGTTAACGGTTACAGCCTGCTGTTATGACATTGACTGGTTGTGCACATAAAGAATTCTTCCGTCAATGTCGTGATAGCACTGAATTACCTTACTTCGTTCTTGTCTCTAGTTTCGAAGGTTTCGGGAGGCAACGAACAATGGGGTTAAAGGTGATTCTGGCTGCAAAACCGGGCAGGTTTGATGATTTAGGAAAAACCAGCTGTATGGTGAGCCTACAGATGAGGTCTCTTAGGAAATACTAATGGTTCACTCCGGCGTCGGGTGTGCACTTAATAAATTCTACCTGGCGTCGGGGTTAAAATTAGTGTACGCAACACGGCTTTTGCACTTTTTAAATAAATATTGTTCAACCATGCGTAGGATTATGTCATAATCATACGGTCGAATGGTTTCAGTTGTTTATACAACATTTACGAATATAGTTCTTTAATGTTATACGACATAAACCGCGTTAAGGTATTAGAGCATTTAAGTATTATCATTATTCTGTGTTAATCACAATTTTAGGAGGGTGTAGGTTCGAGTCCTACCGGAACCCATTTTTTTTAGTAAAAATGCTATTTTAATAATTTTAAATACATATAATATAAATGAATCAAAAACAAATATATTGTTTGAAAGAAAGAAGATTTACTGATAATATAAATCCTCATTATGTTACAACAAAAACGGGAGAAAAATGATAATGGCTACCTGTTCATCTTGTGGAAAAATGAAATCAAAGTTTGTTAAAAGTACAGGGGGTAATTTAGATATTCACAAAGCAATGTTACCTTTATTACCTAAAAAGGGTTTAACAATTCCAGGATATAACTATTGTTGGCCCGGAAATCCCCTAGATAATGGACCCCCTGTCAATGAACTGGACGCAGTATGTATGACTCATGACCTTTGCTATGGCAACGATATTGATAAAGCCAAATGCGACAAACAAATTCTTTCAAACTTAAATAACACTAAATCAAAAACATTTGGAGAAAAGATTGCAAAACATTTAGTTGTAAAACCTGCAATTAAAACGAAATACAAACTTGGGTTGGGAAATAATTCCTCGGGAGCTGGAAGCTCACTAAGACAAAAACGAAAGTCAAAAAACGGGAAAAGGGGGTAGAGTATACCGCCAAAATCACATGGAGGGATGAATTAGCAGAAGGATTACATAAACCAATTAAAAGAAAATTTAGGAAACGAAGAGTGATTGTCCATGACATTGACGATACTTGGTCAGCTGATTTAGTTGACATGCAAGCTTTTTCAAAATATAATGAAGGAGTAAAGTACTTGTTAACCGTTATTGATATATTTAGTAAATATGCTTGGGTTATTCCATTAAAGAATAAAACTGGAGAATCTGTTACTGAAGCATTTGAAAAAAATAATTTCAGAAGGTAGAACACCAACAAATGTATGGGTAAATGAAGGAAAAGAATTTTATAATAAAAAGTTTGAATCATTTTTTAAATTTTTTAATAAAAATAAGATTAGCATGTACCATACATTTAATGAAGGAAAGGCTGTAGTTACTGAAAGATTTAATAGAAGTTTAAAAAGAATAATGTGGAAATATTTTACAGCAAATAATACTTATACTTATTTAGATAATTTGCAGGAAATGGTTGATAAATATAACAAAACAAAACACTCTAGTATAAAAATGACACCAACCGAAGCTAGTAAAAACTTAAATAAAGGTACTGTTTACTTTAATTTATATGGTAATTTAAAGATACCAAAGAGTAAAGCAAAATTTAAAATTGGTGATCGAGTTCGCTTAAGCAAACTTAAAAGACATTTTGAAAAAGGATATACACCAAACTGGACAGAGGAAATATTTATAATTTATGGAATTAATAATACAAATCCCAGAACATACACTATTAAAGATTTAAATGATGAAATAATTCAAGGTTCATTTTATGAACAAGAACTTTTGCCTACTACACAAGAGGTTTTTAGAATAGAAAAAGTTATCAGACGAGACTATAAGAAAAAACAAGCTTTAGTAAAATGAAAGGTTATAATGAAAAATTTAATAGTTGGATTCCCGAATCTTTGATTCGTTAAAAACCTATGGTTTGATACATTTAGTGAATTGGAAAAAATTTAATTTAAAAAAATATATTATATAAATGAGTAATAAAAATCTAAACAATAGATCAATTAATTATTCACTTAACTAAACTAGCTGCTGCTTACAGAAAAAGTTATAAATTTTGTGGGAGAGTAAGTACTGGGTTATATATTACAGCAGGTATCTTTGGTTGCTCAGCTGCATTAGCACTTGTTCCAGCTATTCCTATATTTGTAGCAGTTGCTGGCGCTGTTCCATCAGTAATTACCATATTTACTAATAGACTAAAACTTGACGACAAGAAATTTATTTTAAAAGCACATCATCACAAAATAAAACAACTTATAACAAAAGCACGAATTGCAACTTTAGCTGTTCATGGCCCTAATGATCCTGGAAAAGTAAATAAAGAAGAAGAGAAAAAAGTTATTCAGGATATTTTTACAATACTGTTAGAAATGCAGAAAGAAAAAAACTATTCAACACCTCTTGAAATGCACATGAAGGAATTTAAACTTAACGGATATAAAAGTAACAAAGAAGAAGAGTTGTATTAAAGATTTTTTCTATAAGTATTTTATATAAATGAGAAAAATTATATCAGTTGAAGGTAATATTGCATCAGGAAAAAGTACGTTTTTAGATATTATTAAAGAATATAGTCCTAATTTTAATATAATTCCAGAACCAAATCACGAATGGCAAAATGTTATGGACCCAAGTTATAATTCATATAACCTTTTTGAACTTGCTGCTCAAGAACCTTCCAAATATTTATTTCCTTTTCAGCTAACAACTTTAAACAGTCATATAAAAATGTTATCTTCTGCTAAACAGTTTGATAGTGTTTCTGTCCTTGAACGTTGTTATTTAACTAACAGTAACGTTTTACAAAACAACATCACGACAACGGTGTTATAAATGACCCCGAGTGGGCAGTATACAATCTTTTCTTAACTGATCATATTATAAAAATATACGGAAAAAATCCAATTGATGGATTTGTTTATGTTAAAACCGACCCAGAAATATGCCTTAAAAGACTTCAAAAAAGAAACAGAACGGAAGAAAATAGAGTAGGTTTAGATTATTTAGAAAAACTACACAAATTACACGAAGAATGGGTAAACAGAATGTCTCAAGAAGGTATTAAAATTTTAACAGTTGATAACAATTTAGAAAAAATAACCTCAAAAACCTATTCAAAAGATATAGATAATATAAACAAATTTCTCAAATCAATATAATTTCTTTACGTGCGTTTTTAAAGATTTTTTTCTGTAAGTATATTAGATATAGATGGTTAATAGAAAGGTAGATAGAATGATTATGCCGAAATTATCAAGCATTTTAGGAGAAATAATGAATCCAGACAAAAATTCATATAAAAAAGTTCTTAAAAGAAGAAATGTTATTAAATCAAAACTTGATCAAATAGTTAGCGATGAATATAAAAATCATGTAATTGATAAATTACAAAATGTTATAGATCCTTATCTTTTAAAAAAATAATTTATTTGAATGGGACTGTGGTTGTCTATTAACTGAAGAAGAAAATGCCGAAAGATTATGTGATTGTCCCAGACCAAATAATATTCGAAACAATCCTAAAAAAGTTATTGCAACCAATTGTGATACTAATGAAGAAAAAACATATAAAAGCACTTATGCAGCATCCAAAGACCTCGATATTAATTCTGGGTTAATAACAATGTGCTGCAAAGGAAAAAACCAAGTTAAAAGTGGAATATCAAAAACCAGCGGAAAAAGATATAAATTTAAATATTTTATTTCTTCCTAAACTTTATTTATTTTATTATTTTTTAATCCTTTTTTCCTTAGTGATTTTTTTTAAATATAATATATAGATGGAAATCGAGAGATCTACAAAACAATATTATAAGAAATTTGAAATTAAAATTGAATATAGACAAGATCCAAAAAATCAATTATATTTAACTATAAACGACTCTTATGAAATATTTAATCTGAACTTAAAGCTTTAAAAGGTATAAAAATAAACGTTGTTTTAAAAATAACTTTTGTAAAAATGAGTGCAACTGATACAATATATAAATCAGCTTATTTTCAATCAAAGGCTTTAGAAATTATTAATACAAATGAAATAAAAAAAACTTTACGTCAAGCTTTTGATGAAATAATAAATAGAATTGGTAATTGGATTTCTGAAGGAAGTGGCTGGAGAATAGAGTCAGTTGATGCTCATTACATAAATAGATATAAGTATAGTCCATTGGCTGCTTCAAGTTATTTAGAATTACCAAAACCATTACAACATCCAATGAAAGGCTTAATAAATATAAAGAATGATGATAACGAATGTTTTAGATGGTGTCATTTAGCTTATAAATTTCCTGTTGAAAAAGATCCTCAAAAAATTTCAAAATATAAAAAAAATATAGAAAAATTTAATTATAAAGGAATAATGTTTCCCGTTACATTAAATCAGATACCTAAAATAGAAGTTTTAAATGATATTTCATTTAATATATTTGGCTATGAAGAAAATAGTATTTATCCATTGTACATATCAAAATATCAATACGAAGAACACTGT
This sequence comes from Mercenaria mercenaria, assembly GCF_021730395.1. Classification (NCBI taxonomy): domain Eukaryota; kingdom Metazoa; phylum Mollusca; class Bivalvia; order Venerida; family Veneridae; genus Mercenaria; species Mercenaria mercenaria. Next base: position 25,854 of record NW_026462712.1, on the reverse strand, counting down.
GACATGTTGCTAATCAATAAAGATGGACGTGAGTCCCTGGGAGCTGAAAGCTTACATAACATAAACCATTATGTTTGGATAAAAGACTTTAATAGATTAATGTTTAACAAAACAAAACATGCAAATAAAAAACACTTCTGTAAAAGCTGTCTGCAACATTTTTCTCAAGAAAGAATATTAAATGAACACATACCAAATTGTTTAGCTATTAATGGTGTTCAAGCTGTAAAAATGCCAAAAGTGGGAAGTAAAGTACAATTTAAAAATTATCATAAAGGTTTAGGAGTACCTTTTGTAATTTATGCTGATTTTGAATCAGTAACTAAGAAAGTTTTAACTGCTTAACCATCACCTGAATCTTCATTTACTGAACCATATCAAAATCATATAGATTGTGGTTACGGCTATGAAGTTGTTATGACGATAAATATACTAAACCAACCCTGATTTATAGAGGACCTAATGCAGTTTATAAGTTTATTGAAAAATGCTTGAGGAAGAGGAATATTGTAAAGAAATATTTAGAGTTAATTTTAACAAAGAACTAAGAATGTCTAAAAAAAGACGAAATTGAATTTAAAAAACAAACGTTTTGTCATATCTGTGAAAAAGAATATAAGGAAAATGAAAATCCTGTACGTGATCACTGTCATATAACAGGAAAATTTAGAGGAAGTGCTCACTCAGAATGCAATATTAATTTTAGACTAACACACAAAATTCCTGTTATTTTTCATAATTTAAGAGGTTATGACGGTCATTTTATTATGCAACAAATAGGAAAATTTAAAAAAGAAATTAATGTTATTCCTAACAATATGGAAAGATATATGGCATTTATGATTTCCGACTTGGTCTTTATTGATTCATTCCAATTTATGTCTCAATCATTTGATAACCTAGTAAAAAATATTCCAGAATTTAAATACACATCAACTGAATTTAGTTGTGAAAGTGTTGAATTATTAAAAACAAAAGGTGTTTATCCATATGATTACATGGATTCATTTAAAAAATTCAAAGAAACAAAATTACCTTCTAAAAAGAGTTTTATTCAATTTTAAATGAAACACATATATCTGACAACGAATATGAACATGCTAAAAATGTTTGGAATAAATTTAAAATTAAAACAATGGGAGAATATCATGATCTATATTTAAAAACTGATGTATTACTTTTAGCTGATGTATTCGACAATTTTAGAAAATTATGTTTAGAGTACTACAAATTAGATCCTTGCCATTATTTTAGTAGTCCTGATTTAGCTTGGGATGCAATGTTAAAAATGACTGGAATTAAGTTAGATTTAATAACTGATATTGATATGTATCTTTTTATTGAAAAGGGACTGAGGGGAGGAATAAGTTATATTTCTAACAGATATAGCAAAGCAAACAATAAATATATGAAAGATTATGATCCTTAATTAGAATCTAAATACATTATGTACCTTGACGCCAATAACCTTTACGGTTGGGCTATGTGTCGACCTTTGCCCTCTGGAAACTTTAAATTTATATCCGAAAAACAATTCAAGAAATTAATTGCCAAAGGTAAAACTAACTTTATAATTGAATGTGATCTTGAATATCCAAAAGAATTACATACTGTACATAATAATTATCCTTTAGCTCCTGAAAAAATTAAAATACCAGATCAATGGCTTTCTGACTATAGTAAAACTATTAAAGAAATATTTGAAATAGGAAAAAGTAATGTAAAATCAAAGGCCTGAAGGGCCTGAGTCGGCTAATGATTGATGTACTGACAGTATAGTCTACCAGTTTCAGTTTGTTTTTAGTTTTTTTCTCAACTAAAGAGAGATTTTGTTACAATAAATGAAATGAACATTCGGTCGATGCCTAGTAAAACTTTGATTGACATTATACAAGTATTTAAACCCAATATATTTCTCTAAAATTGAAGAGTGGTTCGCAGAAATAAAAATGTTGAAAGTACAAACTACAATTTGACAGCTGACACTAAGATACTGCCCATGACTTAATATATTTTTCCAGTAAACATTTGCCTCCGGCATTGCCAAAAGAGGCAATTATCGGCTGGTATATATTCGCACATGATAAAATTTGAATATGACAATTTATAATATTAAAATTTTACAGCGCGGATTGCCACATACAATTTGTAACGGATGGACGAAAGAACTGATATTTTACAGATATTATAATGGGCCTGGCGATAGCCTTGTCATATGTTAGGTATTGTTCAATCATATTATAAGTGATGTTAATTTAAAGTATACTTACTTTTGCGTTTAGAGATACATGTATGTAAATGTTGCTGAGTGTCAATATATAGTGTAACCGATATTAATAAATGCAGTTCTGTTTTAGTTAAAGCCCGCCCGGTTAGCTCAGTAGGTAGAGCGTTGGTCTACGGATCTCGGGGCCGTGAGTTCGATCCTCGGGCTGGGCTTATGTTCTCCGTGACTATTTGATAAACGACATTGTGTCTGAAATCATTAGTCCTCCACCTCTGATTCATGTGGGGAAGTTGGCAGTTACTTGCGGAGGTTTGTACTGGTACGGAATCCAGGAACACTGGTTAGGTTAACTGTCCGCCGTTACATGACTGAAATACTGTTGAAAAACGGCGTTAAACCGAAAACAAATCAAATCAAATTTTTAGTTAAAACTATCATTCATTCTATTTCATACTTGTTAACCCCTTAAAAATCATGTCTGTTATCCCGAAGTCCATCCACTTTCAATTATCCATTTTGATTCATGTAGACAGACAGGCCCAGACTGGGCAGAAAAATGTTTGAGCCATTTTTACGTGGTCGGTAGCAGGGTGGGTGTGGGGAGGGGTGTTTCTTTCCGCTTTAAATTGCAGTCAGATTTTGAAATGGGCATTTTGGCAGGTGGTAAAAGGGCAAATGTATCAAACTGTAAAGTGGCAATATGGGGGAAGGGTGTGGGAGGATACCCCCTCCTGCAAGTAGGGTTTGGGGTATTACCACAAGAAATTTTTTAATATGTAGACCATTGATACAGCCTTTGGTGCGATTTTAACTGAAAATCTTCTGTTTCAATTTCTAAATATTACCTAGATTCTTTCTAGTATTACAATATCCAAAGTATGACTGTCACTTCATCTTTTTACTTTCAGATCATGCCTCAGGACTAGAATATGAATCTGATATAGATTATATGTAGGTGTAATAAAAATAAATTCTAGAATCATTTCTGTTACAATAATATCTATCATGTATGTTACTTGAATGTTAAAATTTCATAACACAGCTCGATATTTACCCAAAATATTATATCCGGATACGATTACACTTTCCTCCAGTTTCAACAATATATTTTACAAATTGTGATGATACGAAGACATTTAGCAGCAATTGGCAGTATCTGACATTGAAGTTTACGGTTAAATTACCTCTTATTTAAATCTTTTCATAAAAAAGTTGTTTCGTTTGGTCAAAGCAGCCAAACATAAACGATCTACTTTCAATTTCAAAAACTACAAGAAAATACAATATAATGTTTCGCCGATTTGTTTATTTCTCGAAAAATAAGAAATAAAATCATTTTTAATATCAGTAGTAACTGAACAAACCAGTAAGAGCTTCTTCTTCCGATAATTTATCCGTTTACTGACTGCAAAATTCAACCTACGCAAAGTTGTAGAAGCGTTGTTATAAACAGGTCACGCGTGTTCACCGACAAGTGTCCAGAATGTAGTTAGGATTCATCCGCGAAGTCTCGCGGAAGAATTAACGTACTGCACATATCTTATTCGGGTCATTTAAAATGAAGCTGTCATAATTTAATTTCATCGATGTGGTAAACTCTTTGATAAGAGACATTCCAATGCTTTCAGAGGTACCCACTCAATAAAATACTAGCAAATTCATAAAATGCACAGCGCAATAAATTTGTTATTTGTGCAATGATTTTAAAGATTATTTTTTGAAACGGACAGGGTAACAAATGGATAATTTGGCTAATCAGTTAATATGCAGTTTTTATTTGAATTTGTGAACATCATATTTGCTATTTTGTGACAAAGGGCATAAAATTCGTCACCATAATCATATGCGCAAATGTATTACCAAATCCCGCAGAATCGTTATGCGTGTTTATGCTTAATGAGTTACCGCGGAAGAAAATACGTGGCTTTATTCGAGTATTGCACAATTATAAGTCATAAATATGACAGATTACATCGTATATTGGTCATAGCAAATAGGATTGGCATAAATGAACTTCATTCGATCAATGAACTCTTTGAAATTAGAGACAATCTAATGGAACTACATCACTTCGCTGTGTTGTGAGGCCATTTAAGAATGAGAAATCGGGCGATAGCAAGGACTCGTCAAACGCTTGACAGCGTTTAGCCGACTCAAAAATTAGTTCCAACTTTAATGAAAAAACAAAATTATGTTGTTCATTTTAAAAATCTTGAACTATATACACAATTAGGGTTAAAAGTAACAAAAATACATAGAATATTAACTTTTGACGAAAGTCCTTGGTTAAAAAAGTATACTGATTTTAATACTCAAAAAAGATCTAAAGCAAAAAATTCATTTGAAAAGGACATTTTTAAGTTAATGAACAACTCTGTATTCGGTAAGACGATGGAGAATTTACGCAAGAGGGTTAATATTAAATTAACTCATGATGAAAACCTTTTATTAAAATATATAGCAAAACCTTCATTTGTTAGTTCAACGATGTTTAACAAAAACTTGTTTGGTATTCATAGAATAAATGAAAGCTTGTTATTAAACAGACCTTGTTATGTTGGAATGTGCATTCTAGATTTATCATAATATTTAATGTATGATTTTCATTATAATTACATCAAGGAAAAGAACGAGGATTCAGCAAAGCTTTTATTTACTGACACTGATTCATTATGTTATGAAATAAAAACCAAAGATGCATATGAGGATTTTTATAAGGACAAAGATTTATTTGATAATAGTGATTGCGATAGTAATTCAAAATTTTATTTCCACAATAATAAAAAAGTAATTGGAAAATTTAAAGATGAAGCTGCCGGTATTCCCATTGTTGAATTTGTCGGATTAAGAAGTAAAATGTATTCATATTTATTAGAAAATGAAGTTAACATTAAAAAATGTAAATGAATTAAAAAATATGTTGTTAAGAAAACAATAGTTCATAAAAATTACAAAGATACTTTGTTTAATTCAACCCAAAGTAATCACATCTTTAAAGTTATTCGTTCTGATAAACACAATCTTTCCAGTTATGTTATAAATAAAACATCTTTATCATGTTATGACGATAAAAGATATATTCTTGATAATGGTATTGATATATTAGCTTATTCTTAAATTACAGAACCATAAATTGTTAATTGAATATTCATAACGTTTAAAGAATTAATATAAATAACATCATTTATTTTAAATTCATTAGCATAATTAATAGAAATAGATTAATTTTTTCTGTTGTTTTTTACATTATAACTTTGAAGAATTTTATTTTCTTTGCTTTTTAATTCCAATTTAGCTTCTCCTTTATCTAATTTAATTGCATCAACAAGAATAATTAAGATGCAATTTTGTTTAATTGTTACATTATTACCATTTTGAACTAAACCAGGACTAGCATTTACAACTTTCCATTGAAATAATCCACTATCGGTATCTTGGGTATAACATGTTAAAAACAATGGAGGTTTTCTTATTATTTGCCTATCTATTTTATTTACTTTTTCATTTATATTATTGAATATTCCCATTATATTAATTATTCCAGTTAAATAAAAACACAGTAATAATAAGTTTTAATTAAAGTTTTAATTAAGGTTTTATTTCAAAAGTTTACATTCTTTATAATTTATATATTCCTCCAATATGTAGAATTTGACATAACTATCCGTCAAAAGTACAAATGATACTTCTGTAGATGATGAATCGCTATAAGGATTAATGTCAAACATTGTCTTTTCTGTTAGATAAATTTTAATTTTTTTCTTATACATAGATACTAACGGATCAATGTCACTGGTCCCGGGTGTTATATTTACACTCCCAGAGGGAAATTCACCGATAAAACCCTCTCGCTACCACCTAAAAACAAAATGTGATATTGGGTTTTCCCCCCTTATATTTGACTTTAAATAAAACCTGATATCTATTATATAAGTTCCGGCTTTTTTGACTGAAAACACATTTTTTAAAGGTACATCCGTTACAGCTAGTTTATATTCTTGGTTTATGTTTATAAAATCTTTATAATCTACAACATTACCAGATTCCAAATTAAATAAATCTAAATAGCCCACATCCACCAGATCTTCATCTTTACTATGTAATGAATATAATGATAATATCCAGACATCACGGTGATCATAATACTTTCTCATTGATACTAATACACCATAATATACGCCCACGCCCCCCAATCCCTTATGACCTCTGTTGTATTCAAAAAGAAACACTTCGCGTCTTACTTTTTCTATTTCTTTTCCCAATTCTTCTTTTATTTTTTTGTCTTTCTTTTTAAGTTTAAGAATTACTTCAGCTAAATCATCAACTCGTTTTGTTGTAGCAACTTCAAAAGCAGATAGATTGTCAACAGTATTCTTTGTTTTAGCTAATTGTGTTTCTTGTTTTAGAAAAACATTTTTTACTTTTGTAATTTCTTCGGCATTAGCAGAAATTACTTGGGTATTAGCAGTGACTGATTCTCCTTGTTTAGCTGATATTTCAACTACAGAGTCCAGATCATTTATTATTTTTTTAATTTTATCATTAAATTCGTTGATATCTTTTTGTAATATTTCTGTAAGTGTACTTAATTCCGCGTACTTTAAATTGTGACGTGTGTCAACAGTACTAATCAAGATCTGAAGTTGTTTCTTTAAATTTTCTAGCTGATCATTAATTATGTTAATTGCTTTAGCATTAGCAGTAATTGATTCTCCTTACTGATTTTTCAACTACAAAGTCCAGTTCATTTTTATGTTTTTCAACTTTAGCATTAAGCTGTGTCATATCTTCTCGTAATATTTTTGTAAGTTTACTTAAGTCTGCATATTTTAAATTGTGACGTGTGTCAACAGTACTAATCCAAATTCGAAGTTGCTTCTTAAAGTTTTCTATTTTAGAATTGAGCTCTTTTCTAACGTTATTTAATGCAGTGTCATGGTCATCACCTCTTTGTGAAGCTGCCTTTTCCAGTTCAGATTTATATTCTGCAAATTTATTTGAAAATGTATCGAGTAAATCTTGATGTTTTTTTCAGTTTCAGTATTTAGTTTATTTACTTCTGTTTTGATTTCTAACTGATCATATTTTGTAACTTTTTCTCAGCTTCATTAATCTTGTCTTTTAGTTCTTCATGTTTAATCATACTATCTTTTAATTCTTGAACTTGATTGTATAACTTTTCAAAATTGGTTCGAAATACTTCTTTTATGTTGTCATCTGTCAAATCAGATTTCTCTTCAAGTTCTTTAATAGAATCAACCATAGCTTTCATTTCTTCTTCAATATTATCTTGTAATTCAACTATTAATAATGAATTCTTTTTAAAATCTTTTGTTAAATCTTCAATATTCTTTACTTGTGCTTCTAGTGTCTGTTTTATACTTTTAATATATTCAAGATTATAGTCATCTATTACACTTTGAACTTTTTTAAACACAAATCGTCTTGAAACTGCATCGTTGGGTTTATCTGGATCTCCTAGGTTGATTATTTCATTACCTCCCATATCTAATGCTCTGTTCATTGTGTTATCAAGTTCCTTATTTTATTGAAGATACGATTCCGTTTCCTTTTTAAGTTTTTTGAATTGTTTTTTAGTAGCATAATCACTTAAATCAATATCAAATTTAACTTTACTTATACTGTCAGGTTCACTTATTTGTTTTACATCATTAAAAACTCCCATCTATATAAATCCTGTAAAGTTTTTTCTTAAAAACTTCCTTGGTTTGTCAATATATAAGAAATCATATTTTTGATTTGTTGCATTAGCAAAAAAGATAGGGTTAGTTCATTACAAATCATATCATTTTCTCGTTTACCTGGACTTTCAAATAAAATATAATGTGAACAGTTAATTCGGATATCTTTTGGTGTTTTATAGTAAAAACAAAGAGAAATATCAAACAGGGAATGCCACGCACCAAAAGCGCCGCCTCCTCAAAACGAACCCCCCAGCACGCAAACGCGTGCACCAAACACACACACACACACACACTCAAAGCTTACACATCAGGACAAAACGAACAACACACACACTGACTTAAGACTGACTTAAATAAATAACACAACAGTTTTTGTGACGTCCTTGAATAAAGTATTTTGTTATTTCATTTTGAACCTTTTTATCTTCACATACAAAATCATCAAATATTACTACTTTTTGTTTTTCTGGTTCAAGGCTATCGCATGGTTCAATTTGTTGAATCAGCCGAATATTCAAGTAATTTCATTTGGATCTATTTTAATTTTTTTTTTGCAATTTCATTTAAGTGATTTATAAATCCTGATATTTAGATTTTTCTAGGTTTTTAGCATACAAGTTTAATTTAATCATAAATATAAGAGGTTTTCGAAGTATAATGCATTAATGTATTTGTTTTTTCCGGATCCAGAAGATCCACATATTAACATTCTAAAACATGAATCTGGCATAAAAGGATATTGCTTAAATTGTTTAAAGTTATTAGATTTATCACTTTTTGTATCATAATTTGGAATTTCTATTTATATATAATATTACATTATCTTACAATATCTTACATTATCTTACATTATTTTACATTATCTTACATTATTATATAAATGCAATCAAAACTTAATGAAATAAGAATAAGAAAAGACTTAATCGGGCAAAAGATGAGAGCTCTTAGAGAAAAAATAACGGGAGAAAAAATAAGAAAAGCTACAAATCGGGATATGTACACTGAAATTTTTAAGCCAATTACTGAAGGAATAGAAAGTCAAAAAGAACAATTATCAAGTCAGTTAAAAGCATTACCTGGAATTAAGGAGCAATTAGCGTTATTAGGTGATGAAATGAAAGATATACAAACATATCAAGGTTTACCACAGCTATTCCAAGAACCGCAACCTATTACAGGGTCCCCTGGAGAAGTTGAAAAATCTAAAAGACAACAAAAATATATACTAGCAGATTGGGGAGATGAACCTGTTAAATGGGTTCCTCAAGATGAATATAAAAAATTAGAGAATTATGGAAGAAAAAAGATGGGAATAACTGAAACAACTGATGATACAACCGAAGAATCAGAAGAATTGGGGGCAAGACCAAAAGAAAAGAAAATACCTACAGTAGATTTAGATGCTTTTCTGGATAATAATGTTTTAGAAGAATATGAATATTACAAACCGTCTGAAATGTTTGACTTTTTAACTGCAAGTGAAACTGATCCTAATAAAATAAGTAAAGACGAACTTCAAGATGCAATAGATAATGTTACTACGGATATCAAAAAATTATATGGTCCAATAACTAGCAAATCAAGATCGAAAGATCCAAATAAACAAAAAGAAGCAACAGAATTAAAACATAATCAAAATGAACTGTTAAAGTACAAAGGTCGGTTAATTCATATTCTTGGTATGGCTTCTACATATGGACAAGGAATAAAACATCATAATCCATATAAAGTTTCACCAAATGGACAATATGGTAATTTAATTATTAATCTTAACAAACTTTATGGTCAAAACAAATTAATTGCTAAGGATAGAATAACTGGAAAAGAAGTAATTAACACTAAGGTAGATAATGATTCGATTGATTTGATTAATAAAAGATATAACAATAATAAAAAACATTCAATTCATTCTAGAAAAATATTTAAAGAATTAACAGAAAAGTCAGGATTACCTATCAATAAAAGATCTATGAAATTTAAAAAAGTAATAAGGGGGCAAGGTTATGACGTTTGTCCGTGTAATCCAGAAGAATTGGTTAATGACTTGGAGTTAATTTGTGGTTCAATTAATGCTGGAAATAATAATGAAGAACTAAAAAATGAAGGTATTAGGGTAGTAGACCAATTATTAAAAATGAATAAATTGTTACCAGAACAACATGAAATGTTATATAAAAAATATGTTTCTTGAATTTAAATTTTAATTATATATAAATGAAACAAAAAATAGTATTAAGTTCTGAAACAGTTAAAGATGATAACAAAAATACTCCAAGTGATTTTACAATCAGAGTTAGTCGTTCTTTAATTTTAGATAAAAATAAAACTTATGTTGTTGGTTTGGATAGTATTAACACTATGACCTACTCTTGGCATAATATTAGTGACGAATATGACAATAAAAGAATTCGTTATAATAATGGTAAGGATTGGAAAGATATTATATTTACAAATGGTTCTTACAGTTATACGGACATCAATAATTATATTAGGGAAACCTTAATAAGTATATATATTATGGTGATTATGAATTTGATAAATCAGACATTGCTCCAATAAGTTTGGAATTTGATTTAAGTAGTTTTAAGATTTTGATTTCAATTAAAGATAATTTTATGTTGGATTTAAGAATGTCAAATTTTCATACATTGCTTGGATTTGAGAAAAAAACTTTAAACAAAAATGAATGGGGAACTACAACACCAAATATAACTAACTCTGTGGATACAATTTACATTCATTGTGATCTTATTGATAATTCACTTGTTGATGGTAATTTTAATGATATTATCTATGCTTTAAGTACTGCAGATTTAACAAGAGCTTATCCATTTACAAAAGAACCCAACAGAGTCGGATATTCTGAAATTAATAAAAATATTATAAATTCAATTAGAATATATATTACAGATGTATTTGGTAGAATAATTAATTTTAATGAGTTTGAAACAAGTTTTACACTAATTTTAAAAGAAATATGAAATTATAAATTTTAGTTTTATATAATGTACAAGAAAGTTTATGACAAAAATAAAGGCATATTTATTTATGTTGATGCTCACACGGGAGAAGAAATCATACACGGTACAGGTATCTTTGACACTTTAACGAAATTGTTTTCAAGTGGAGTTGCATCTTCAATTAGCACAGCTGGAAAAAAAGCTCTGGAAACTGCAGGAAAAGCCGCGCTGGAAAGTGGAACAAAAAAGGTTGGAACAGAAGTTGGAAATTTAGCTGCTAATAAAAATGTTGAAAAAATTAAAAAGAAACCTGCTCCGGCAGTTGGTAATTTAATTGCTAAGGAATTACAAGAAAAGAATAACAGTTAAAATAATGAGAAGGAGGAGGATATTAATATGAGAATACATAGAATATTGTCAGGATCGGGGACGCGTAAACGTATTAACAGATTAATTTATAAAAAATAAAATAATATATAATATATACATGTTTAGAACAAAACAATATTGTGAAAGATATGAATTAACTCCTATTCAATTAGATACAGCTTTAATATCTGTCTTGGGAAATAATGTTAAGCAACAAAAAAAACGGATATCACTTTACAATTAATGATAGAAGCTCATATTTTGATTGGTTTAATGCTTATTTTGAAGTAAGTTTTAAAGTAAATAAGCTTGCTAACGGTAATAATTATGCTGGTGGAGATCAAATTGCTTTAATTAATAATGCAGCTTCATTAATTGATCAGTTAGTGGTTAAACAAAATGGAAAAAGTGTATATGATTGTAATAATTTATATAAGGTAGTAAATGTAAAGAATCTGGTTGAATTGTCTAAAGATTATGCAGACTCAACTGGAACAAATGAATTTATTTATTTAGATACTACTGCTGTTGCTGAAAATAGAAAAGATAATGCCGATTATAATTCGGGGTTTGAAATTAGAAAAAAAATTAATCCAAGGTGGTAATGAGATAAATGCTAAGATTCCGTTAAATAATTATTCATTTTTTCAGGGTTTAGAAACTAATATTTTACCTCCAAGTCAAATTCAAATAACACTGCAACTGACGGATGGTGATGAATTAATTTTTAAAGCTAATGCTGCTGATGTTGGTAGAGTAATTGTAACAAAATTAATTCTATGGGTTCCACGTTTGATTTTTAATGAATTTGGACTTAATCTAATTTCTGAAAGATTTACAAAAGCAAGATGGTCATACCTTCGGGAAATGGTAACACAATCAACAGATACAGATCAGACTAGCATAACTTTTAGAATAACGGCTGGTGTAACAAAACCACAACATGTATTTGTTTATTTACAACGACCTGATAAAAGTAATTCACAATAACATAATCCACATTTATTAGATACATTTAAAATTAATGCAGCAAATAATAATTGCACTTTGAACTCCTGTCGTCTTGAAGTTGGTAATGGTGTTTTTTATCCAGAAACAGAATACACAAGTATATCAAGAATATATGATGATGTAATTAATTATTATTATAAACAAAATAATAAGACTACTGAAAGTCTGCTAAATAGATCAAACTTTTATGATTTATTTGGATTTGTTCATTTTAACTTGTAATATAAAAAGGAAGTAATAACAGAAGATCCTAAGCATATTACATTAACAGCTAAATTAAATATTCCACCGACAGCTAATATTCGTGTTTACGCAATTGTATTGTATGAAGAAACAGTTGAAATAAATACTATTGGAAAAGAAACTTGTTATTGTTTAAATAAAATAAATTTTAAACATATAATGGTATCAAATTATATTGAATATAAAGTAAATTTAACAGATGGACAAAAGAAAAATTTAGCACAAGCTTATAATAATAAAATTCCACATACTTTTAGATTAAAACATGAACAATTACGTGGAAACTTTCCTTTACTTTTAACAAAAACACAAATTAATCAAATTAAAAAAGCTGTTGCAAATAAGAAGGGATTAGAAATTACAATTTCAAAAAAAAACAAATGTCCAGTCAAGGTCAAAATGGCGGATTTTAGGAGCTTTGGTTGGTTTGTTAGGAAAAACAATTCTTCCAATGGCAGCAAAAATAGCTCCAAAAATATTAGCTCCTCTAGGCATCGGTGCTTTGTCTGGTCTTGCCAGTACTGGTGTAAGTAAAATACTTGGAAATGGTATGATTTCGGTAGCTAATGATAAGAAAAATATTATATCACCATATCTTACACCTAATCAAAGAAAGCAACTAGTAGGATCTGGAGTGATTAAATTAACACAAAAACAAAAACAAGACGGCGGGTTCCTGGGTATGCTGGCTGCTAGTCTAGGGATACCTTTGATTACATCTTTGTTAAGTGGGAAAGGACACGGCCAGCGTATACAGATTGATTCTCAGAGGAGACCTTACAGACGAATTCCTATAGTAAAAAAAAATAAAATTTATAAACAAACCAATTTCTAACTTTGAAATTGAACAATGGGTTAAACAACTCGATATTAAAAACTTTAGGGGTGTATTTAGTAGAAACAGGAGTGCCAGAATGTCACAATATACGCCCGTCACAGCAAATTTCTTTACTCTAGCACCTGTATTTGCAAATGGAATTTTAATTTTGTGGTTATTTAGTAATCATTGTAAGTCATTTGTTTTTCTAAGTCCATAAAAAACTCCTTACCAGGTAGAGATACATTTAAATACACCTAAAATTTGAAAGTAACATCTATGTTGTACCACAGAAAAGTGGTCTTGTTTTTTCCCTACGGTCAATTATAAAAAAAGTTACAATATAAGTTATTTATAGTAACAACTAAGGGAAGATTATCTTAAAAAAAAAAATCCAAAAAAAAAAAAAAATCCAAAGAAAAATTGTAAGTCCACACAAAAATCTTTACCAGGTAGAGATTGGTCAAAATACACCTCATAATTGGATGTAGCATACATGTTGTACTACAGAAAAGTGGTCTCGATTTTTCCCTACGACTAGTAATGAAAAAGTTACAATATAAGCTATTTATAGTAAAACAAAGGGAAGTAATTCTAAAGAAGGGAACTGCGCATGACACTTCGTCTCATGATGGTGTATAAGTGTGCCAAGTTACATCAAAATCCCTCCATGCATGAAGAAGAAATGCTTCGGACAAAGTCATTCTTGTATCTGACCTTTGGCCTCTAAGTGTGACCTTGACCTTTGACCTAGGGACCTGGTTCTTGCACATGACACTCCGCCTCGTGGTGGTGAACATTTGTGCAAAGTTATATCAAAATCCCTCTATGCATGAAGAAGAAATGCTCCGGACAAGGTTTTCATTCTTGTATCCGTTGACCTCTAAGTGTGACCTTGACCTTAGACCTAGGGACCTGGTTCTTGCGCAAGACACTCCGCCTCGTGGTGGTGAACATTTGTGCCAAGTTATATAAAAATCCCTCCATGCATGAAGAAGATATGTTACGGACAAAGTTTTCTTTCTTGTATCCTTTGACCTCTAAGTGTGACCTTGACCTTAGACCTAGGGACCTGGTTCTTGCGCATGACACTCCGTCTCATGATGATGAACAATTGTGCCAACTTTCATCAAAATCCCTCCATGCATGAAGAAGATATGCTCCGGACAGTCATTCTTGAATTTGACCTTTGGACTCTAAGTGTGACCTTAACCTTAGACCTAGGGACCTGGTTTTTGCGCATGACACTCCGTCTCATGATGGTGAACAACTGTGCCAAGTTTCATCAAAATCCCTTCATGCATGTAGAAGATATGCTCCGGATAAAATGTCTGTGGACGCCGCCCGCCCGCCCTCCCGCCCGCCAGGGGCGTTCCCATAATACGTCCCGTTTTTCAAACGGGCGTATAATAATTTACCAAGAGTGAAACTCTCGGAGACCACAGGGTTACCAAAATCAAAAGGATTAAAGACCGAATGTGGAATAATCAATTTAGATGACTCTGTTGGACCTGGAACACATTGGGTTTGTTACTTAAATACTTTGTATTTTGATCCGTTTGGACTTCCTCCGCCGAAAGAAGTAATTAAATAAATACCAAATGTAAAATACAACAATGTTCAATATCAAGACAAAACAAGTACACTCTGTGGTTACTATTGTTTATTTTTCATTAAAATGCTACAAAATGGTATAAACATTTATGATTTACTGTATAAAATGCTAAAAGTTAATAATGTAAAACAAAATGAACAAACGATTATAAATTATTTTAATTAGTAAGGACAAAACTATTGTAAATTGTTTTTAGTGTGGTGATTCATTTTCTATCAAAGTTTCCTTCTGTTTTTTTTTTTTATTTTTAAATATATGTTTTCTTCATTTGGTTAAACCTAAGGTTTTCATTTGGTTTAACCAAAGATTTTGAGGGTACAGGTGTACCGAGTTAGTATTATAAGTTTAGGGTAAGGTTAAGGTGCACTTATAAAATAGGGACAAGGGGTCAAGTGAGGTCAAAACGCCAAAACCATCATAATACATTACTACTTTTAGTAAATAAGTCCAGTCATAAATCAGCCTAACACAAGCTGTGTTATGGTTCGAATCACGGACTGGGAATATTTCCGCCAATTTTGTGAATATTTCTTCCAGAAACATTGTCATCGTTTAATAAAGGCCGAAATTAGAGAAAATACTGGTCAAAATATTCACAGAAAACATCACTTAATGATCTAAAATTGCCGAAACAGTTAAAGGCACAGATAACATAAACCGTAACACAAAAGTGTTAAAGGTATTGCATGAATAAGGGTACTGTTTTTGCAGTCAGAGCATACACCTAATAACATTAGAGACCGCATAAAAGATATGTAAGGAAAGAATGAGCAACGCATTTCTCATTAGTCCACTGTCATATATTTTTACTCGATTTTGTTCAAAACATGAATTAATCCAGTTGTTCTATTATTCATATACAGCATAATAAATAATGAAATGAATGCAATTTATAAACATGTTAATTCAGAAGAAAATCTGTTTAAAACGGATTATTTCAATGTGCTACGGACACTGAAGGGCTACGGATAGCAATTATTGACCCACTACTTATAAAGTACAAAAAATTGATATGTCATACCCTTTGTGGATATGAAACAGTAGATTGTAAACATGTGATTATGCTATGTAAGATGTGTGTTTCTACTGTAGTTTTAAATAGGGGCTACGGACACTACAAAAATATGCCGCGTTTCAACACGGCAGGTATTCAACATATCACTTAAGTTCATACGCCGACTTTGAAACACTCAACAATAACACGTGTATATAATTAGTACAGTAATGAAAGCATGATTTGCAACATTTTAGTTGAAAATTAAATGACTTATGTAACACAACCCCGAAAAAAGATTAAAAAAAAACATAACGCAGGTATATACTCACATTTTCCGTTACAACTTTTATATTAAGTAGCCAAACTTGATTTCCAAAAGAGTTTGGAGCTCTTTAGTGACATACCTACTAAATCAAGACTTTATAATTTATTGTTGTAAGTGTATTTTCTCTATAATTACGAAATACTGAATTTCATTTTGCATTTTTTGATCTCTTTCATGTCTATGTTGATTTTCTTAAGGATGTACGAGCGTTTTTCTTTCAGGATATCCGATATCCGCCATTTTGAAAACTGTTTCTTCGAGCATTGTATTTTAACAAAAGTTTTGCCAAAAATTAACACTAAATAATTAAAAAATGACTAATAATATATCATTTAACAAAATAGATTCTACTTTTTGTGAAAAAAAAATCACCCTTACTTTTGGCTGGCATTTGACGTAAGATTTACAATGGGTAGAGGTAGGTAAATTCAAATATCTACGAAAGTAGATAAGGTTTGGTTTTGATATTTTCCTGACTAATACATATAACAATAAGCTATAACTAAAATAAAAGTTTTCAAGATAGCACTTTATTTTATCTGGAAAATATAGATTGAAACAAAAAGAACAAAAAATATCAAAATTCACCAGTTTTGGACAGTTTTTTCTTTATAAATCTCTTAGTTGCATGGTGACCCCAACCTTTTTTCTTTCCATTTTGAAGCATTTTTGTGTGTCATTAAAGCTGCAAAATATTTTGAAAATCTTACCGTCAGATTTTTTTTTTGTAGATCTAAATACATTTTTCCATTGAAAATAAAGTGGGTGGGGTAATTATGTCAACATGTAAAAATGAAAGAGATTTGTTAGTGACATTTATGCTTATATAATACTGACATCACATTGTATTCATATCAACCTGTAAGACATGAAATCCCTATAGCATTAAATGGGATATTACATGTTTTATAAAGTACCATCATTTTTTCAGTTTTACAAATTTTTTTGAAATGCTTAAACAAGTGGGTGAAGAAAATGCCCTATAAAAATAAAACGAGTTCGGTGACCTGTGTTTTTTCTTCTCTTGTTTGTCTTAGAAACTAATATTCGTCAAACTCACAGAGTATGAAAAAATTCTTAACGTTAGAAAAAAATCGCTCCTACATCCTTAAACATTATAAGGATAGTACCTACAAGGTGTTAAATATACCTATGGAAAGGTCTTCATTTGAACTTCAACATACTATCATCAGTAAAACTGTATTTGTTAGCATATTTCAGTAAATGATCTTATTGAAAATCAATACTTGATCTTGTCTAAGCCGATACGTCAAAATACATTTCAAATGTCGATCATAAATAAATTTTCAGTTAAAAAGTTTCTTCTGAAAGAGCAATATGCCATACTTAAAAATCGTGTGAAATATTAAAAAATACTTTGTATTTGCACGAAGGATTCACATAATTATGACATAAGTGAGCTCAAATGTTCTGGTAAAACAAAACACTACAAGGTTAGAATCCCTCTGTACTTTCATTTCCAACAAATTAAGGTCATCTAAAGAAAACGTATGAAAGAATAGATCTATCAGATTATATGCAAATATATTTATCATCCAAAACGATTCTGAGTCAAATGTGCTAAATACAGAAACATAATTTTTCAATAATCTTTAAAATTCTGTTGTTTTGAAAAACACTGAAAAATGGCAACACTAATGTCGAATATAGACAATAAGTGATCGTGTCAGGATTTTTTCTTCTTTCCGTACATAATTTCGTAGCAATATATTTGAATTTTTGTCTTCTTACAGTACACTTTTGGCCGTCGTCTTTCCGTACACCGACAAAATAACCTCGGCCTTCTGTCCGTACACTTGGCAAATTTTAAAACGAGTATTTTTTGAAGAAAATATGCGGTTTTCAGGGAATTGGCTGATACACACGTTTTTTCTATGTACATAGTCTATGTTTACTTCATAAATTGGCAGAATTCGCGCAAGAAAGTGATGAAAAATTCGAACAAGAGGGTCATTATGACCCTGGATCGCTCACCTGAGTAATATGAGCCACATGTTTTAAATGTCAAACTGATGATTTTTAGAATTTTTTGGAAGATTTTCCGATGTACAATCAAGTAACCACTGGGGCGGGGCCAATTTTACCCTGGGGTCATGATTTGAACAAATTTTGTAGAGGTCCACTAGGCACTGCTACATGTGAAATATCTCAGCTCTAGGCCTTCTGGTTTATTTTTTAGAAAATTTTGAAGATTTTTCTATGTACAATCAAGTAACCCCATGGGGCGGGGTCAATTTGACCCCGGGGGTCATGATTTGAACAAATTTTGTAGAAGTCTACTAGGCAATGCTACATGTCAAATATCTAAGATCTAGGCCTTCTGGTTTATTTTTAGAAATTTTTTGAAGATTTTCCTATGTAAAATCAAGTGACCCCTGGGGCGGGGTCATGATTTGAACAAATTTGTAGAGGTCCACTAGGCAATGCTACATGTCAAATATCTAAGCTCTAGGCCTTCTGGTTTATTTTTAGAATTTTTTTGAAGATTTTCCTATGTAAAATCAAGTGACCCCTGGGGCGGTGTCAATTTTGACCCTAGGGGTCACGATTTGAACAAATTTTGTAGAGGTCCTCTAGGCAATGCTACGTGTCATATATCTAAGCTCTAGGCCTTCTGGTTTATTTTTAGAAATTTTTTGAAGATTTTCCTATGTAAAATCAAGTGACCCCTGGGGCGGGGTCAATTTTGACCCCGGGGGTCATGATTTGAACATATTTTGTAGAGATCCACTAGGCAATGCTACATGTGAAATATCTAAGCTCTATACCTTCTGGTTTATTTTAAGAAAATTTTTGAAGATTTTCCTATGTAAAATTAAGTGACCTCTAGGGCGGGGTCAATTTTAACCCCGGGGTCATGATTTGAAAAATTTTAGTAGAGGTCCACTAGGCAATGCTACATGTCAAATATCTAAGCTCTAGGCTTCTGTTTTTTGAGAAGAAGATTTTTTAAGATTTTCCTATGTAAAATCAAGTGACCCCTGGGGCGGTGTCAATTTTGACCCCGGGGTCATGATTTGAACAACTTTGGTAGAGGTCCACTAGGCAATGCTTCACACCAAATATCTAAGCTCTAGGGCTTCTGGTTTTGGAGAAGAAGATTTTTAAAGTTTTTCCTTTCGGTTGCCATGGCAACCAGAGTTCTGCATGGAATTCAATTCTTTGAACAATTTGAAACGGGGCCACCCAAGGATCATTCCTGTGAAGTTTGGTGTAATTCTGCCCAGTGGTTTTCAAGAAGAAGATTTTTTTAGAAATTGTTGACAGACGACACACTACGCACGATGCACGACGGACATCAAGCGGTCACAATAGCTCACCTTGACAGGTGACCTAAAAAACGAGTCTCTCCTCGCTTAAATTTATTTTCCGTTGTTTTTGCTGCATTCAATGTCCAGAAAATCGAGACGTCGTCTGAGATTATGGTATACAACCGATGAAAGACAAAATGTCAATGCCGTGTTACATGACAAAACATTCTCCCCTAAAGGAAATATTAACAGAGAAATCAATGAACAAACAAGGACACTACCTTTCTTCAATATCCACGTCCGCCATCTTTACTTTTTCTCGCCGTACACCACGTCACGTGACAGCATACAGTGAACCATGTGACGCCTGGGGTGGGCCATATTTGACCCTAGGGGAATAATTTGAACAATCTTCGTAGAAAACTACTATATGATGCTTCATACCAAATATCAAAGCCCTAGGCCCTGTGGTTTTGGACAAGAAGATTTTTAAAGTTTTTCCTTTTGGTTGCCATGGCAACCATAGTTCTGCTTGGAATTCAATTCTTTGAATAATTTTGAAAGGGGATCACCCAAGGATCATTCCTGTTTAGTTTGGTATAATTCTGCCCAGTGGTTTTCAAGAAGATTTTTTTAGGAATTGTTGACGGACACACGACGGACGACGCACTACGCACAACGGATATTGAGCGGTCACAAAAGCTCACCATGAGCTTTTGGCTCAGGTGAGCTAAACAAGAGGGTCATGATGACCTTGGATCGCTCACCTGAGTAATATGAGCTACATGTTTCAAATGTCAAACTGATGATAAAATATTAAGAAAGTCAGTAGGTCACTTTTATAGTCAATGAAATTCAGTTTTACGATTTGTGTGCAAAACTGTGTATGTCACCAAAATTTCAAGGCTGTATCTTAAAAAGCAAGAAAGTAAGTCAGTATGTCAAGGTCACAGTCAAGTGACATCATATTACTTGGGGTCATCAGGTAATTATAATTAAACAGTCTTGGAAATAGGATCAGATGATTTTTTAAGTATTTTTCCTATATAACTCGCATAATAACTAAGTGACCCAGGGCGGGGCCTTTTTTGACCCCAGGGGCATAATTTGAACAATTTTGATAGAGGATTACTAGACAATGCATCATACCATTTTTAAAGCTTTTTCCTATATAAGTCTATATAAAACTTGGGACCCCCAGGGCAGGGCCTCTTTTCACCCAAGGGGTACAATTTGAACAATTTTAGTTGAGGACCATAAGACAATGCTACAAACCAAATATCAAAGGTCTAAGTGTTGTGGTTTTAAACAAGAAGATCTTTAAACTTTTTTTCCTATATAAGTCTATGTAAAACTAGGGACCCCCGGGGAGGGGCCATATTTGGCCCTAGGGGGATAATTTGAACAGTCTTGGTAGAGGACTACTAGATGATACTACATACCAAATATCAAAGCCCTAGGCCATGTGATTTTGTACAAGAAGATTTTCAAAGTTTTTCGTATATAAGTCTATATAAACCATGTGACCCCAGGGGTTGGGCCATATTTGACCCTAGGGGGATAATTTGAAAAATCTTGGTAGAAGACCACTAGATGATGCTACATAACAAATATCAAAGCCCTAGGCCATGTGGTTTTGGACAAGAAGATTTTTAAAGTTTTTCCTTTTGATTGCCATGGCAACTAGAGTTCTGCAGGGAATTCAATTCTTTGAATAATTTTGAAAGGGGGCCACCCAAGGATCATTCCTGTGAAGTTTGGTGTAATTCTGCCCAGTGGTTTTCAGGAAGAAGATTTTTTTAGAAATTGTTGACGGACGACGCACGACGAACGATGGACATCAAGCAAAATTGTGACCTCTAGAGTGTTAACAAGCTTTTCTTTTGATTTGACCTGGTGACCTAGTTTTTAACCCCAGATGACCCTATATCAAACTCGTCCAAGATTTTACTGAGAGTAACATTCTGACCAAGTTTCATTAAGACTGGGCCAAAATTGTGACCTCTAGAGTGTTAACAAGCTTTTCCTTTGATTTGACCTGGTGACCTAGTTTTTGACCCCAGATGACCCAATATCAAACTCGTCCAAGATTTTATTGAGGATAACATTCTGACCAAGTTTCATTAAGATTGGGCCAAAATTGTGACCTCTAGAGTGTTAACAGTCAAATTGTTGACGACGGACAGACGGACGACGACGGACACGGCAATCGCAAAAGCTCACCTTTGAGCACTTTGTGCTCAGGTGAGCTAAAAACAAGAAAGTAGGTCAGTAGGTCAAGTGTAAAATAATCAAAGATCATTTTATTTGTTTTAAATTGTTATATAAGGTTAGGCAGTACACCAGCTTGGACATAATTATGACCAGTACACATCTGTCAAGTTGATATATTGTTGATGCATTTTATGTAATAGTTTATTATATCAAACATACACATTTTATACGTCAAATTGTCAGACAGTGCATATAACTGATGTTAGGATGGCTATATATAGAGTGACAGAGATTTGTATATGAAACAAGAGGGCCATGAAGGCCCTGTATCGCTCATCTGACCTATTGACCTAAAGATCAACATTCTGACCAAGTTTCATTAAGATATGGTCATAAATGTAGCCTCTAAAGTGTTAACTAGCTTTTCCTTTTATTTGACCCGGTGACCTAGTTTTTGCCCCCACATGACCCAGATTTAAACTTGACCTAAAGATCATCAAGATTAACATTCTGATTAAGTTTCATGAAGATACAGTCATAAATGTGGCCTCTAGAGTGTTAACAAGCTTTTCCTTTGATTTGACCTAGTGACCTAGTTTTTTAACACAGCTGACCCAGATTTAAACTTGACCTATAGATCATCAAGATTAACATTCTGACCAAGTTTCATTAAGATATGGTCATAAATGTGGCCTCTAAAGTGTTAACTAGCTATTCCTTTTATTTGACCCCCGTGACCTAGTTTTTGATCCGACATGACCCAGATTTGAACTTGACCTAAAGACCATCAAGTTTAACATTCTGACTAAGTTTCATGAAGATATAGTCATAAATGTAGCCTCTAAAGTGTTAACAAGCTTTTCCTTTGATATGACCTAGTGACCTAGTTTTTGACTCCATCTGACCCAGATTTAAGCTTGAGCTAAAGATCATCAAGATTAACATTCTGACCAAGTTTCATTAAGATATGGTCATAAATGTGGCCTCTAAAGTGTTAATTAGCTTTTCCTTTGATTTGACCTGGTGACCTAGTTTTTGACCCGACATGACCCAGATTCAAAATTGCCCTAAAGATCATCAAGTTTAACATTCTGACCAAGTTTCATTAAGATATGGTCATAAATGTGGCCTCTACAGTGTAAACTAGCTTTTCATTTGATTTGGCTTGGTGACCTAGTTTTTTATCCTACATGACCCAGATTCAAACTGGACCTTAAGATCATCAATATTAACAATCTGACCAAGTTTCATGAAGATACAGTCATAAATGCGGCTTCTACAGTGTTAACAAGCTTTTCCTTTTATTTGACCTGGTGACCTAGTTTATGAACCCAGATAACCAAATATTGAACTCGTCAAAGATTTTATTAAGGGTAACATTCTGACCAAGTTTCATTAAGATTGGGCCAAAAATGTGACCTCTAGAATGTTAACAAGCTTTTTCTTTGATTTGACCTGGTGACCTAGTTTTTGACCCCAGATGACCCAATATCAAACTCATCCAAGATTTTATTGAGGGTAACATTCTGACCAAGTTTCATAAAGATTGGGCCAAAATTGTGACCTCTAGAGTGTTAACAAGCTTTTCCTTTGATTTGACCTGGTGACCTGGTTTTTGACCCCAGGTGACCCGATATCCAATTCGTCCAAGATTTTATTGAGGGTAACATTCTGACCAAGTTTTATAAAGATTGGGCCAAAATTGTGACCTCTAGAGTGTTAACAAGCTTTTCCTTTGATTTGACCTGGTGACCTAGTTTTTGACCCCAGATGACCCAATATCGAACTCGTCCAAGATTTTATTAAGGGTAACATTCTGACCAAGTTTCATTAAGATTGGGCAAAAAATGTGACCTCTAGAGTGTTAACAGTCAAATTGTTGACGACGGACGGACGGACGGACGGACACAGGGCGATCACTAATGCTCACCTTTGAGCACTTCGTGCTCAGGTGAGCTAAAAAAGGGTCTAGGACAGTCCGGTTGTGGGCCGGTTGTCAAAACAGAGGCCTAGGAAATGGCTCTCATAGATATTAAGATTAAGTTAGGTTTTAGATATGACACTTGAAGAAATTATATACAAAGTGAATTACTAACTTTATGTACAAAATATTCTACTGTGTAAATAAACATCAAAAACGTTCAGACTCGTGTTGTGTTACGTTACACAAGGTTAAAGTCAAATGACCCCTAATTACTTGGGGTCATACGGTAATTATAATTAAACAGTCTAGGAAATATGATCAGATAATTTTTGAAGTATTTTTTCTTATATAACTCATTTAAAAACTATGTGACCCTCGGGTGGGGCCTCTTTTCACCCCAGGGGGTATAATTTGAACAATCTTGTTAGAGAGCCACTAGGCAATGTTACATACTGAATATCAAAAGCATTGGCCTTGAACTTTCAGTCGAAAAGATTTCTAAAAGTTTTTTCCGATGTAAATTTATGTAAAACATGGGACCCCCAGGGCAGGGCCTCTTTTTATCCTAGAGGCATAATTTCAACAATCTTGGTAAAGAACCACTACGCAATGCAACATACCAATCAAAGGCCTGAAGGGCCTGAGAGTCGGCTAATGATTGAATGTACTGGTAGTATAGTCTACCAGTTTCAGTTTGGTTTTAGTTTTTTCCCCCAACTGAACAGAGATTTTGTTACAATAGATGAAATGGACATTCAATCGATGCCTAGTAAAACTTTGATTGACATTATACAAGTATTTAAACCCAATATATTTCTCTAAAATTGAAGAGTGGTTTGCAAAAATAAAAATGTTGAAAGTACAAACTACAATTTGACAGGTGACACTAAGATACTGCCCATGACTATAAATATTTTTCCAGTAAACATTTGCCTCCGGCATTACCAAAACAGGCAATTATCGGCTGGTATATATTCGCACATGATAAAATTTGAATATGAAAATTTATATATTGAAATTTTATAGCGCCGATTGCCACATACAATTTGTAACGGATGGACGAAAGAACTGCTCAGATATTTTACAGATAAGGGGCCTGGCTATAACCGTGTCACACGCTAGGTATTGTTCAATCATATTATAAGGGATGTGAATTTAAAGTATACTTACTTTTGTGTTTAAAGATATGTAAATGTTGCTGAGTGTCAATATATAGTGTCATGAATGTTTACACTGACAGGAAAATTGCGCATTCGAAACTAAGAGAAGTTACTCGGACTAGCTACCAATTTCGGAAAAGATAACTAATATTAATAAATGCAGTTCTTTTGTAGTTAAAACCATCATTTATTCTATTTCAGACCTGTTAATCCCTTCAAAACCATGTCAGTAGTCCCCAAGTCTATGTACTTTCAATTATCCGTTTTGATTCATGTAGACAGACAGGCCCAGACTGGGCTGAAAAAATGTTTGAGCCATTTTTACGTGGTCGGTAGCAGGGTGGGTTTGGGGAGGGGTGTTCCTTCCCGCTTTGAACTGCAGTCAGATTTTGAAATGGGCATTTTGGCAGGTGGTAAAAGGGCAAATGTATCAAACTGTAAAGTGGCAATATGGGGGGAGGGTGTGGGAGGATACCCCCTCCTGCAATTAGGGTTTGGGGTATCACCACAAGGAAATTTTGAAAATGTAGACCCTTGATACAGCCTTTGGTGCGATTTCTAACTGAAAATTTTATGTTTCAATTTCTAAATATTACCTCTAGATTCTTTTTAGTATTACAATATACAAAGTAGGAATGACTGTCACTTCATATTTTTACTTTCAGGTCATGCCTCAGCACTAAAATATAAGTCTGATATTGATTCTATGTATGTATTATAAAAATAAATTCTAGAATCATTTCTGTTACAATAATATCTATCATGTCTGTTACTTTAATGTTTAAATTTCATAACACAGCTCGATATTTACCCAAAATATTATATCCGGATATGATTACACTTTCTTTTATACCGCCAAAATCTCCAGTTTCAACAATATGTTTTACAAATTGTGATGATATGAAGACAGTTTAGCAGCAATTGGCAGTATCTGACATTGAAGTTTACGGTGAAATTATTTAAATCATTTCATTAAAAAAATTATTTCGTTTCGTCAAAGCACTCTAACATAGAC